>NW_005871070.1:3927119-3976800 GCF_000147115.1 Myotis lucifugus | reverse complement strand
AGCCCGTCCCCGGGGCCCTGGGGAGGCAGCCGCACCGCCGCTGGGGGAGTTCATCTGCCAGCTGTGCAAGGAACAGTACGCGGACCCCCTTCGCGGCTGGGCGCAGCACCGCTGCTCCCGCATCGTTCGCGTTGAGTACCGCTGCCCCGAGTGCGATAAGGTCTTCAGCTGCCCGGCGAACCTCGCCTCCCATCGCCGCTGGCACAAGCCGCGTCCCGCAGTGGCAAACGCCACCACAGTCTCCTCGATTGACGCGAAGCTTCCTCCTTCGTCCTCCCCGGATTCCGGGGCTGTTGCTTCTTTTCTGGCGGAGGGGAAGGAGAACAGCCGGGCAGAGCAGACGGAAAATCAGCACCTGCAGGCCAGGGACAGCTCCGGGGTGGAGCCGCGCCCAGACGGCGCCCCATCCCAGGGCCTCCAGGTGTTGTCCCACCTCGAGGCACCGCTGCCTCGGGTCCCCTACACGGAAGGGGTACTGGGGCGTCGACTGCCTGGGCCGGGCAGTGCCAGTGGTGCCGGGGGACCCGAGATCTTCGTGTGCCCCTATTGCCACAAAAAGTTCCGTCGCCAAGCCTATCTGCGCAAGCATCTGGGCACTCACGAGGCGGGTTCGGCCCGCGCGCTTGCCCCCGGCTTTGGCTCCGAACGCGGGGTCCCACTGGCCTTCAGTTGCCCACTGTGCGGGGCGCACTTCCCGTCCGCAGACATCAGGGACAAGCACCGGCTGTGGCACGCTGTCCGGGAGGAGCTGCTCCTGCCAGCTTTGGCTGGGGCAGCCCCGGAAGCTCCGAGCCCAGGAGGGGCATCCGACGGGAGTGCTCAGCAGATTTTCTCGTGCAAGCACTGCCCGTCCACTTTCTTTAGCTCCCCGGGGCTGACTCGGCACATCAATAAGTGCCACCCCTCCGAGAGTCGGCAGGTGCTGCTGCTGCAGATGCCATTGCGGCCAGGCTGTTGAGGGCCCGGAGACCGGAGTTTGCGAGGTTGGCCCCTGAGGAAACAGATCATGGGAATTTCTGTAGGGCTCTCTTCAACTTGCAAGTTTACCTCATGTCCTTCCTGTATGTTCTCTCCTAAAAGTCTCAGTAGTCGATGTTCTGACATAGGAGCGGACAGCAAAATGTAAAATCCCTTTCCAGAGCAGGTTATGTATATGGATGGTTATAAACATTCGAGGCCAAGGACTGCCAGCTTTAAATCCTTCTCTTTCCCCATGAAAATAGGATCCCCCTCGCCTCCCAAACTGAAGGTCCTAATGAATCCCATATGACTTGTAATTCCTATGGAAAGTCGCAGTGAATGCGTGCATGTCTCAATGTCTACAGTCATTTTTTTTTCCTGTTGTCATCGCAGGCACCTATTTAGTTTCTGTTTCAATAGGGTCAGATATCTTGCATTGTATATTCTGTGAATTAAAAGTTGTGACTGGTGCCAAACTTTTGGGGTGGGGGGAGATTCAAGACCTGTGTCTGTAGGTAGGAAATAGGAGGATATTTTTTGCTTTGGGGGATGTGGGCGTCTCCCTGTAAGCTTTCCTTTTCTCAGTATTAGTCTACTTTTAAGTTAGTGTTTGGAGGTGGGGAGTGAGCTACTTGACAGGAAGCAGCTGACATATCCCCAAGATTCTCACCTTTAGCTATTTTGTGTGTAGTAGGCAGGAGGAGATACTTTAAACCGGAAAAAAAAATAGCTTTTTGGGAATATAGAACTCATTTCCTGAAGTTGAACTGTTTTAGTAGGGTTTCATCCGAATTGTTTGATACTTCCGTTGTAAATCTTGTACTGTGTATTATAAATTAAACTATGTTCAGTTTAAGGAAGATGTTAATACCTATAATCCACAACGGAGCTGAATGGCAAGTCATTCAATATCTAGTATTTTCTTTTTTATGTAAACCATAACCGGTGCACATTCTGTACCCATGTCCTAAGAGCCAGAGTGTAGGACACTAGCTGAGTATCGCTTGACAGACCGCCTGTGTTTATAAGATGCTCACCACCAAATAAATGTCCATAGCTGGTGCTTTGTCGTGTTCTGTGTTTGTCTTAAGAATTCCATTAAACACAGCCTATTTTTCAAAGCTACATCTCCCCAAAGCCAGTATCCTACTTTATAATTTTAGTGACCCACTTAGATTACAGCCAGGAGAAATTATATTTTGTAAATGAATGTGATGGTGAGGAAATGCAATGGAAAAATTTCCTTTAAAGTATGGCTGTGCAGATAGAGCTCCAAAAGGCAAAGAATATGCACTATTCTTTCAAGACACTTCACCACCCCAAAATATCAACAGAAAAATATTAAAAAATTTAAAAAAATCTAGTGGTTATCTTAAGATGAAAACAATCATGTTAATTGTGCTAATTAACTGCTATTTCAAGTTGGCATTTTCACTCCATTTTGTTACCTATCATGAAACCATTAGCTGTTCATTAAAGAAATTTTGAAAGCACTGTAGAAATGTGTAAGCTGTTACTTTGATTTTTCCTCTTTGTAATTCTTTACCTAGGTTGTGGGAAACTGTATTGTTTAATCTTGTTCCAAGGGACATGTTTATTGTCTTTTGTAGGAATTTTAGTTTATTTTCTACATTGTTTCATAGGAATTTTTTATTTATAAAAAAATAAAAAAAGTACACAGGTTTTAGAAACTATAAAAGTTTTGTTCCTGAATGTATACTATAAGCCAAGTAAATTTAAGAAATCAAAGAAACATGAGGCTGAGATAAAATGATGCTTTAACCAAGTGCACTGGGTGATGTTTCTAGCCAGCCCTTATGAAGGCATAAAATTTCCTGCATTTTTAATGATTGTGGTAGGATTCCTGTGAAATAAGTTAGGGGTGTATCCTGAAAATTCAAGCCCATTTTTCATGATAATCTAGATTTATGCTTCACATCTCTCCATTAATTATATAGCCCTGATTATTAAATCTGAAAATACATAAAAGACAAAAACACTAATTGACATAAGTGATAATATTTTTATTGTATTACTAAATACTATATATTTTTTCCACTGTTACAAATTTGTAGATACTACATGAAAGATGATACATAATTTATATTTTATAGTTTGCTGTATGATGTATTTACACATGCAGTTAGTACCGATGCCATGCTACATTTCCTTAGGAGATGCCAGTTTAAAACAAAATATGAGCAAAATGTGAGCAGCTTATCTACTGTAGGAAAATACCTCTGGAGAGTGGAATGTATACCAACTGCACCTGCAAGTTCAGTATTAACAATATTAGATTTAATTTGGACTCCTGGGTCATGTTCCTTTTTTAAAAAAAAAATACACATAATTTAATTAACACATTTATATCAGAAAAGTTTTTTCCTTCTTTTCTTTTTTCCTCCCAAGTCCTCCCTTTATGGTATTTAAGAAAGAACATAGGTACACCAGGATCCACCAGCCAATAATAAAGGGCCACAATCTCAAAAAAAAAAAAAAAAAAAAAGAGGCATTTAACAGTGATACCATTTAAAAAGCAAAACATTAGAAAGATATTGAAGCTAAACTTAAATCAAAGTTAGCACAGTGATTTTTCTGGTTACTAGATATGCCACGGCGTCACCACACAGCCAAGAAACGAGGCATTGCTTTGGGAAGAAAAAGTTAATGCTAAAATTATTTCAGTTAGAATTTGTGATGCTAAAAGACCATTTATTTTAATGTTTTATTTTCATAACATAAATAATCCATACACATCTTGTGTATTAACAGATTTGCAACTTTTGCTATAACTTTACAAATGCTTAAATTTAAAAATTTACATTTGTAAAAAAATTATATATTTACTGAGCCCATAAAGTTGCAATGGGGCATGATAAATAAAATAACGAGAACCATTCTATTTTGGTTCAAAGGTAATCATGAAATTAAAAGTAAAACTTCTTAGACATAATTATCTAGAAAGGTGAAGGGATATTGAATGCCCCTCTCCCCCAAGGCAGTTTGGAGTGTGGGGGGGAAAACCAAGTGAATAAACAACTCAAATCTAAAATATTAAGTTACAAATTATTTAAATCCAGTGTTCTTTTTACAATAAATGTTCAGGAAGGAACATGCATGCTATGGCAAACAAAAGAGCCCGAAAGGGTTAACACTATGTTCATGCTAAGGTGGCTACTGCTGATCTCTGCTTGGGCTGCTCGTCTCCTTAGGATTTATTGGCTGAGCCAGAGGATCGACGCAGCTTCATGGACATACGGCTTTTGCTAGTTCGAGGAGACATTGGAGAGGCCAGGTCGGCCCCATCTACCTGCGTTGCTGTGGGAGTTTCACTGGGTAGAACCTCTGGGTAGGAGCCTGTGGGAAAAAGCAAGAGCATTAGTACAGGTCAGGGTATCCAGCCTCTAATCCCATATAAAACAACCTGTCGCTACTAATCTGTAGCAATGGATCCCAACCTTGAATGAGGTCTTTTGAGAGGAAAGAACAAGCCCCAAACTTGCTTGTTATAAGTTAACTAATATTTTATTTAAAACCCAATGATCTGGTGGCTCATGCCATCATATTAGCAAGAAAGCGCCAATCCTTATTTCCAGAGCCAGAATCAAGCAGAGAGCTCCCCAGAAAAAGCAGTGGGAAGCAAAATCTTTGGGCCAGAAAGGACAGGGATCCAAAGCACTATTAGCATGCAGGACGGGCTTAAGAAGCAGGTAAGAAGGACCAATTCCCATCTCTAGGGCATAGGGTATAACCAAGAAAAGGGCCTCCACTGCCTAAACTTGAAAATAACAAAGCAATCAGTTTCAAAAGGAATTCAGCACGATGAGACCACTATACATCTAGGTATTAAAATATGCTTTCAAGAAGGAGGAAGAGGACAAGAATTCGCATTTGAAAGTCAGTTAAAAAGATAAACTAACCCCCCAAAATGTCTCAATTTAGAAGAGATAAACAATACTTTCTTTTGCTTAACTTAAACTTCTGCAATTATATTATCCAGTCCTAGGAAATAGGCAACCAGTAGAATTAGAAGATATAAAAATTTAAAAGCAAAGTTAAGTTCAAATTAGAAAATTATTTGTGTCATTTATAAAGTAGTTCTTCACCTCTGTACTTTATTTCCATGAATTGATTCTTTAATATACAGCAACTCTACAGAACTTTGCACATTATAGGCTCTCAAATATTTTCTGAATAAATAAGAAATTATATTAAAAATAAAAGCCCTTGCCTGGCCGGTGTGGCTCAGTGGTTGAGCGTCGACCTATGAACCAGGATTGATACCCAGTGTGGGGAGTGCAGGAGGCAGCCGATCAGTGGTTCTCTCTCATCACTGATGTTTCTGTCTCTCTCTCCCTCTCTGAAATCAATAAAAATATATTGAAAAATAAAAAATAAAAATAAAAGCCCTTCAAAAAAAAAACAAAGGAAATCAGCAAACATAACAGAATAACAAAGTTTAAAAAATTCTGTATATTTCAAAGCACTTTAATCCAGATTTTCTGGGCTCTGTGTACATGGAAATTTTCTTTATATGTGTCACAAACAGACAGACACACACCATATAGGTTGCAGGCTTAAATTTACACATCTCTTTACTCTGTAGGGAAAGCTTTGGCATATTTGTTAGCCAAAGTAGCACCTCACTGACACTTTAAGCTTGGATATAATCATACTAGAACTTCCATATAATAAAACATTTGTGCCTAAATTGAAATTATGAGTATTTATAAGAAAACACAAGACCATTCAATAGGGATACCAGTCCTACTGAGATGTATCCCTGTTATTAAGAATGTGTCTTGGTAGGACACTTCAAAATGTTTTAAAGGCCAAATGTTCTCATTATACTTATGAGCAAACATACATTGTCAAAGAAAAATATTTTATTACTCATAATTCAGGTCAACTGCCCTGCTTTTCAAAGCAACTTCTTCAACATTATTTTTTTTTTCTAACTGAAATGAGGTTGGCCTTCAAAATACAAGGAAAAGGAATATATATATTTCTGTTCACCTTTACTCATCCTGAAGATCTCAATTGGTTGATCCTGGACCCCTAGTGGAAAACCTCAAGGAGAATATGAACCCATGGCCCTTTTTAGGAAAGCACTGCAGATGGACGGCAGAAGGAAGGTGAAGAGCAGTGGCTCATGCTTTTCTGGTAATGCATATTATTCCCGCCAATCATGACAGGCTTTCCCATGGCTATTTACCTTGAGATGGCCAATGTTTTCTAGCGGAGGTTTTGGGAGGAAGAGAACTATCACTGCATTTCTTTCTTTGTTGTAAATGAAGAAATGGAGTAGCGAGCAGAAGTGAGAAAACAAAAGAGAAGATAGATAACAGATATGAGAGACACTGCAGAATTTTACAGGTGTTAACCAAGGAGCAGAGAAGAGAGTAATCAGGTTTTTAATATGAAATACAATTGGTCATGCAATGTGTTAGAGTGATGATGTATCACAATGAATGCTTTGTAATTTCAAATGTTATACTTACCAACTAACACAACAAGTTCAAATAGGAAAAAAGAAAAGAAAAAAATTGTCTATGAGAGATGCTATAAACATCTATCTTTCAAAGTGTTCACTGTACTGGGGGTATGTTATCCTGATCACTCAGTCATAGAATCTTTAGAGCTATACTTACTGCCCCACATGTTAGCCATAGCTGCCACATAAATTAAGTTAAAATTAAATATAAAAAATTGGCTTCTCAGTACACTGAGTGCACTTGCCACATTTTAAGTGTTCAGCAGCCACATGTGGTTAGTGGCAAGCATACTGGACAGTGCATTCAGAATATTTTCATCATCATAGAAAGTTTTATTGGAGAACATTGCTTTAGAGCAGCGGTTCTCAACCTGTGGGTCGTGACCCCTTTGGCGGTCAAACGACCCTTTCACAGGGGTCGCCTAAGACCATCCTGCATATCAGATATTTACATTACGATTCATAACAGTAGCAACATTACAGTTATGAAGTAGCAACGAAAATAACTTTATGGTTGGGTCACAACATGAGGAACTGTATTTAAAGGGCCAGAAGGTTGAGAACCACTGCTTTAGAGTATGCCAAATTCAAAGAATGCTTTACTCAAAAACAGGAATTCCCATGTCTCCCTTACAGCCTGCAGCGCGAAATCCCCCCTTTAGTAAACTGAGTCAAATCAGGCTTCTTAGTGTGTGTAGAATATAGCTACGAGTACCTCTTCACATTTTAGCAAACAATTATGGTATATACTCAGCATTCCCAAACTCTATAAATAATTTAGAGTAGACAGATCTCAACTTTATTTATTTATATTAAAAACATTTTTATTTATTGATTGATGAGAGAGAGAGAGAGAGAGAGAGAGAGAGAGAGAGAGAGAGAGAAACCAATTGGTTGTTCCACTTACTTATGCATTCATTGGTTGAATTTTGTATATTCCCTAACCAGGGAACGAACCTGCAACTGGCATTTTGGCACGATGTTTTAATCAACTGAGCTCCCTAGCCAGGGCTAGATTTCAATTTTAGGTGTAAAGAATACAGTGATACCTACACTTCATTTCACATTCTATTCTGCCTGAGTACTGATTTATATCACCTGAGTTATAAAGAATGTTAATTTATTTCTATTATTAATATATCCTCAAGTATAAAGTTTACAAAGTATCTATGGACTCCTATATTTATGCATACTGCATCTGTTACTAACACTGGTACAGTACTCACACAGACTGTGTCTGTATCTTAAAGGTATAATAAATTGACTCATATATTGTGCACAGATTACAATAAACTATTATTACAAATACATGTAACATGATGAATATGACTGTGGGGATCTATACAGATTATATATGGGAACTTAATGAATAATTTATCGTGGCTGACAGGCATGACCAGTTTAAACTGCTAAAGTTATAGGGTAGATATAGGCTTTCAAAATATTGTGACTTTGAAAGCAATTCCAATTAATACTAAACTAAGAGGCAATGTGATCTGTTAGAAAGCATGGGCATGGGTTAGACAGGTATCATTAAATGCCAAATTTGTCATGTTATTAGCTTTGGATCTTGGGCTAACTGACACCAGACAGTTTTTTTATTTGTAAAATGGAGACAACACTAGTTATTTTGCAAAGTTGTGAGGGATAAATGACGACATATGCAAAGATCCTGGCACAGAGCAGGTACCCAATAAGTGTAGCCCTATAAGATTACTAAACACATACGAGTGACAATTAACATTCTTTGAATCAGAATAGATGAGGATTAGAAAAGAAGAAATAGAAATTAGAAATATTTTTGAAGAAAATGACCACTTATAAAATATAATTGTTGAAATGTGGAGAACACAGCATACCAAAAAGTTTAGTTTTGGGGAAATTAATTTATCTACTCTTATGCTAATATTCCTATAATATATAAGCTTATATTAAAGGATGCAGATTACCTAAATAATCTTACTGCTTTAATATTGTTACAGGAGGTGATAAGTGATTAAGATTAGCATGGATTCACCACTGAATGTCATAAAGTAAATAACACATTTAAAATAAAATGGCACAGAAATATAGGCAAAGTGGTTTCATTTTAAGATATTCAAGAATTACCATTATTGCAACTTAGAACATATCTAAGCTTGTCATATTTTATCTCCTTACAAATGGGAAAACTGGGTTTAAGATACATTAATTTATTTGAGATCATGCAGATAATAAACAGCAGAACTAGGATTTAACCCAGATCAGTCTGATTCCAAAGCCCATACTTCTCCATGGCAACCTTAAAACTATTTTTAAAAAAAAGAAGAAAGAAGATTTTTCAATGAGTGGTAAAGTAGAGCCTTAAAAATAAAAATCTTTTATAATTTCTAATTCGTAAATATGACACGTGATTGGGCATTTTCTCTCTTTCCTCTCTCTTTCAACAGCAAGAAGGGGTTGAAAATATTTATATAAAATGGGTAATTATAATAGTTGAGATCATGGATTCTGAAGTCAGAGTCTGGCTTTAACAAGTACCAGCTGACTCTGGATAAGCAATTTTTTATTTGGTAAGCATATTTTTTAAAAAAACACCTCATAGACTTGCCATAAAGATTAAATGAGAGAATGCATGTATAGTACTTAACACAGTGATTATTCAATTATTTTACTATTATCATTACAAAAATTTTACTCTGAATGAATGTTTTATATGGAAATTGAACATAGTAATTATTGTCACAAAAGGTTAATAGGCTCTAACCGGTTTGGCTCAGTGGATAGAGCGTCGGCCTGCGGACTCAAGGGTCCCAGGTTCAATTCCGGTCAAGGGCATGTACCTTGGTTGCGGGCACATCCCCAGTAGGGAGTGTGCAGGAGGCAGCTGAATTGATGTTTCTCTCTCATCGATGTTTCTAACTCTCTATCCCTCTCCCTTCTTCTCTGTAAAAAATCAATAAAATATATTAAAAAACAAAACAAAACAAAACAAAAGCAAAAGGCTAATGGTTAATAATTTTAGGCTAACCTAGTGATATGATTAGGAATCTGTTTTTAAAAACATAGTAAACAAATTTATAGCTTATGCTATATGTTGAAGGAAACTGATTTTCCTGTTGGCATTTACAAATATTATTTTAAAGATTATATATATAAATATATAAATATATATATAAAATCTTCTGAGTTCCTAAAATATATTCTTTCAGGTTACTTCAGAGCCTGGAAAGTAAAGTGCAAAATGACTTTTAAAGGACACTGAGCTTAAATGGTTACCTAAAGCAATGGCTAAATTTTGATGATTTATCCAAAGGTTCAAAGAGATGGATCTGATCATCATAACGCTATCCCATCTACATGTGGCAATACAGATTTTGTGAAATAATAGTAAAATAGATTAGAATGAAAGATGATTTGACACTACCCTAGGTTTTCATAATCATTCTTATCTAGATTAACTCTTACTTTGATGGCATACATAGAAATATTTGAATCTTATTACTAATTTTTATAATATTTATTTAAATAGCAGCCTAACTCAGTTCGATTCCACCAGGGCACATGCCCCCATTGAAGGCTTGATCCCCAGTGTGGGGCATGCAGGAGGCAGGAGGCAGCCGATCAATGATTCTCTCTCATCATTGATGTCTCTACCTCTCTCTCCCTCTCCCTTCTTCTCTGAAATCAATAAAAACATATTAAAAAAATAGCAGCCTATACGTTTTCTAAAGGTTATTATACAGTTGTATGTAGGTATTGGTATGTATATTTATGTGTGTATATGAATATGTGTATATGTGCATATATAGTCAAACACCGATCAATCCTTTAATTTTTAAAGTACTAACATTTCTACACTTAATTTGCAGAAAAACAATAAATCCAAGTGGAGTTATATACTAGTTCAATACTACACAATAAACATTAAACATATTTATGGCCGGTGATACTAAAAAGACAACACTGGAAAAAAATGAGTGTTATTTTTAATGTTGAAATTAAGACAATATTTATTGCACTTTTCCAGCAAAAAAAATCCTGTTTTTTGTTGGCATTCCATAATTTCTTTTATTAAAATAAGACTTGATTTGAAAAGACAATGTGCTATTAGGGAAAAATATCTAGATTTTGAACTACCAATGTAATTTGGTCAAGAAGAGGAGTAATTTCATTGCAGAGTCAGAGGAGAGGTGTTCATGAATATAAAAAAAGTTAAAAAAGAAGGTCACTGTAAAACTTTTGATATTTTCCACACGCATGCCTGACAAAGATAAAGGGATTTTTCCTGTAATTTTTTTAAAAATAAGGGACAAGAACAATCTAATAATGTTTTAATGTAGTTATCATGATGTCACACTTTGTTGATCTCCCATATCTCCCCTCAATGACCTTAGGGATAAAAATAATTTCCCGTAAGTATTAGTCTACTGCCACAGAGTCCATTTTGAGAAAACACAGTTATGAAATTTATGGAGCAACTATGATATATCAAAAATGCTCTTCATATCTATTTAAATAACACTAAAAATTATTTTTTTAAATCTTTATTTTTGTATTTTAATGTCATCACAGTTGGTACATTACTGTTAAATAGAAAGTAGGTTTTAGGTCATCTTAAATCAACTTGTCAACTTAAAAAATAGTATTTTTTACATTATTCCACCAAATAAAATTATGTTATAGGATTGGTTAGAAAGATGATATTCTTTATATGATCATCATATTGGCATTACTTTAAACTTAATTTCAAATTATTGCGTTTGTATTGATGAGTATTATTTTATATACATGAAGTATGCATAGAATATTTAAAGCTAATTTTCACTTGCAATTATGAATGCATTTTCTCAATATGGCAAATTTTATGTAAAAAAGTAAAAATGAACCAAAAAACTTCCATACTGCTATTATGTAGTTTATTTCATGTCTTCTCTCCCCTGCTTTGACTTACACTTTTAAAGAGAATTTCTATATGTATGGGGTGGTTTAGGACAGAAACATTTGAGGTGACTGGAAAAAAAATAAAACAATCATTCATCAGGTAACACAATGCTTTTGTTACTACAGAAGTAAATATTTAATTTTTATATTGTGTTGAACTGAGAACCACTCTGCTAAAAATTTCTATCTTTAATAACTACGCAGTCTGCAAAAAATATATAAAAAGGTATTTGGTAATACTGGACCAAGTTATTTACAGGCAAAAACAACCTCTTACAGTGTTTGTTTCTAATGGTTCCTAAAGGTAAAGACAATTTAAAAAAATTAATTGAACGTTCTACAGCATGCTGTATAACGATTGAGCTGTTTTGCACTGAATAAAGTTTTCTTCTTCACTGCACCCCCAAAAAATATTTAACTGAAAGAATTTTTAGCATGGCATTAGGTTTACGTTAAAATTCACATCTGCATTACTATTTAGATAACTGTCAGTTTTATGTTAAACAAATTGTAAATAAAACACTGTAAAACATTAAAAAAATGAAGCCAAAAGAGCCTTGACTTGGTTACTGTATCATCCTTTACTTAATGCCTCAGAAAGTGAGAATACTATTTACTTCCCATATTATATATATGTATCTGGCAAAATATGCAGGATAATATGCAAAATAGAAAGGAACATGAAGAAGAGGAATGTGAAGGACTCCAGTTGGTAAACAACTAGAACATTAAAATCGACACTCTATCTACATTTAACGGGAAAACTTAGTCTGAGTGTGGTCTCATTATCAATATTTTTCAGTTGTGAAATATATAGCTTGACTATATGATTTACAAAAGTATTATTCATATCTATTTTAATAACCTAGTCTATTTATCAGATATTCTCTATTATTAAAAAGGACATTTTCAGGTAAGAACTTAACTAGTTTTTATTTTGTTGTTCATTAATTTACTCTTAATATCTTTCTTTTGCCATCTTTTTTATGCTAAACTGAATAATTTTAGATAGTATCATTCCATTGAAGTGAATCTTAAATTTTTTAATCTTTCTTTCAAAAGATTCAACCTAGTCATCATTGCTAATAAGTCTTTTATATTAATCAAAAGAGCTCTAAGATTTTAGGTATAATTATTTTTATAATGCCCAGTTAAATGGTCACAAAAATGGAAGCTTTAATTTCATCAACTAAATCTCAATTGAGAATTACAGTAATTTTTTTTCCAAATAAATTAGGCAAGAAAAATAGTACTGTACCTTTTAAACTTATTTAATATAAAAAAAACTTACAAAAGAGAATTTAAAGAGTTACTATAATAAACCTCAAGCATATTGTATTATCTTTTCCTGCTTCCTTTGAACACCATTAAAATAGTCATCTTTATATTTCAGGTGCCTAGTACAGTGCAAGGCACACAACAGAACAACTATTTGGTGAGTTAAGATACTCAATAAAAATGCAACACATTATAAAATACAAAGACATACCATTTCAGTTCAGTAGTACTACTTTTTCATGCTGATAAACAAAGAAGGTCAATATAAGAAGATGTAACTAATTTCAACCAAGGGGTTTATTATTAGTTATTTTTTATACCAGAACCAGTGTTAGTGTTTCATGCAGACTTGGGTTAGTAAGTATAATTCTGGAAAAAATTTAGTGACCATTTCTGAAATGTTTAGTATGAACCAGGGCAGTGTTAAGTTTGCTTATTGTTTGAGTTACAAGCTTAGTGCTTGCTAATTTAAAAAAAAAAAAAAGGAAATAGGGGAAGAACAAAGAATGTTTTGGTTGACACTTTGTCTTACCTTCAGATAAACAGAACTGATATTTAATGATCTAAAGAGGGAAATAAAATAAATGAAACAATCATAAGGAGTACAAAGTATTACAGAATAGGAAGGCCATGAGTCATTTATTTTTTACTGATTTCTTCAAAATTAGTTAATAGTAAAAATGCAGTACCCTTTTATAATCTTTAAATATTGTAAAATAATTAACTATTTTAAGTACTTTTAAATCTAGACCATTCAACTTTATTTGTAAAATCAGAGATAAGACAATATTCTTGGCCATGAAATTTGATGCTCTAAAGTTGACAGTACATGCTCAACTTATGTTTCTTTTGCAGATACCTCCTATAGTAATGATTCTGTGAAACACAATAGTCACCGTCCGTTAGCTCAGATAAAATGTGGTGTATGCACTTCTATGAAGACTTTCAAAGGAATTCCATGTAGGTAAAAGAAAATATGAATCAAATTTATAGGCCAGATTCAAATATTAAATGATGATGAAAAATATATTTCAATGTTGGAACTAGAATTTTATTCAGGCATGTTTTCTATTATTTTAAGAGTTTTTAGAACAAAAGGGCATTGCATTTCAAGTTCAAATAATGACAAGTAATGAATACTTGCTTTTAACCTTACCAGCATCCGGTGGTAAGTGATGGTAGGGAGCTGGAGAAAAAACCTGCGCCGCGAAATCTTCAAACGTCGTTGGTTCTAAATGGTGCTGGACAATTGTTTGCAGGTACCGTGCTCTCTCCTCATAGCTGATTTCCTTCAGTTAAGGATGAAGTTAATGCAGCTTATATTGAAAAAGAATAGGCTCATCAAAAGGGACTATTGTGATTGCTAAGCCATCAGTTCTTGATAAATATAATGATTCATTAACCTTGCATATATCAAAAGTATGGCTTTTTAAAGAGTAAAAAATATGGTTTTTAACATGTTTACATTTCTGGATATCACTATAAATGGCAGCTTAACAGGGAGACATTTATTAGAAAGTAATTACAATACTGAACTGTTGGAAGAAAGAAAGTTAAGTTTACTTGAGAAAGGATTCAACTGCTATCAGGTCAGCCTCTTTTTAGTCAGCGTCAGATCTGCAGATTTACTCTGAGAAGCCACACAATAAATACGATAATGCTGTTTAAAATACTATGTCTGAAATTCTATGTTTTTCATTTGTAAAGATTTATTGTGAAAAATTCCTGCATATCTTCCTTTTTTTTCTAAAATCTCTGCATTTTCCCAACAATTGTCCTCATTTTGAATGGAAGACTACTGTTGCTATAATCCTCGAATAACTCCATGCGGTTAAGATAAATACATAGTTGAATCTGTATGTCAGGAAAAACCCCCAGTCAATTATAACACTGAAACAAGCAGGAATATTTGCAAAGAGACCACAGGACTCCTAAATACTGTCTAACAAAGCATCTACAGGGCACTGACACTGACAGAAAAACACTGTACTTCCCTTTCACCACATTTTCTTCTCTGATATTATTGACAAGCAACCAGTACCTTGAAGTGTTGTTGCTTTTGAACAACCCACTCCAGGCTTCCTGTTTCAGCAGGCCTGATTGTGCTGTTAGCACAGAGAGGGCGAGAAAGAGAGAGAATATTTCTGTTGTTCACGAAAGCAACTATGGAAATGGCTGTCAAAATGTAGAGCAGCAGGCAGCAACATACAATTATCAGGAAAAGCTCACATGCTGACTTCATGTCGTATAGTTCCTGAACTGAGAAATCAGTTAACCTTTCTTCTACAACTTTTAAAAGTTTTCCTGCTGTACTCAATATGCTCTGTTGATAGGCTTTACATAAGACGTTTAAGTAAGTATAAAGAAAAATAAAAAATCTGCCTATTGGTTGTTGTTTTTTTCACTCTGATTTTCTGAAACTCATTTAACTATTTTCTCCCCAAAATTCCTTATTCTTTTGAAAAGAAAATTACAATTCAATTACTGTAGTTCTATAATTCTAGCAATTGTATCCCAAGTCTACAATCAAGATCAAGAAGAATAGTTGTGAAAGATAATTTAAAATTCTAATTCAATGGGAGCTACCATAGTCAGTTATATTTATAAAAGTTATTAAGAAGAGGGGAAAAAAAGCATAAGAGTAAAGGGAAGCCTATTATCAATAGGTACTTGACTGATACTGTGATATCCTTTGCCCTCTAAATGGCTTGAGTACTTTCTCCTTGTATTAAAATTTATTTTATGCACTGAAATAATCTAAATTCCAATTCCTTGCCATCCATTATTTTCAATTCTGCACACTGAGGTTGAACTTCAAAAGAATTTTACTTCTGAAATGAGTAGCAACAGGACAAGATTATTAAAATGATCAATGGTAAGAATTTTAAGGAAGGATCATATAGACATTTTTGAGTGTTAACATAGAAAAGAAATATAGCACACTTTAAAAAGAAGGTATATGGTTATAAATGGAAAAGGATGAAACTGATGGTTCAATCTAAATAATACCACATATCTCACAACTTGTTGGAAAGTACTTTTTTTCATTGGGGGAGATTCACAGCTGCTGAATTTTCTGCAGTTAATAGAGTCCTTTGATTCACAGCAGTGCCCCTTGTACAAAAAATACTGGCCTTTGTGTATTACCAGAAACTAATTTTCTATTTGGCTGAAAAGGGAAAAATGGGGTTATTGCTTCTCCCTCCTACAGAGCTTTTCATTATGCCTGATGCACTCAACTTCTAAGCTCTTCTGAGAAAAAAAATAACTGAAGAGGCAAGAGGTAGAAAAATGAGCTTGTTAGCACATTAGAAGTGAAGTATCTTGGTGGGCCCTAGAAATTCCCAGTGGTGTGTTAACTTATCGCTCTATGCACGCTGGCACTGACAGTCTCCCAATTGATCACTCTCTTCTCGCACCAAAGGTGCTGCCAGGAAGCAAAGGCTGCAGGCCCACAGGAGAGCAGTTTGCTATCAAAACAAGCTGTGTTTAAAAGTCTGCCTGAATGGGTAAAACGCTTCATGGAAAGTAGGGTGGAGGCACCTACCTGCTTTTAAAATGCTCTACTTTCAGAGGGCTTATAAACGAAATATTTCACTTTATCTTATTATATTTAGAGTTTACACAAAAATTAAGCAGAAAGAAAGCAAATGTTAATATTTCTAAAGCAGAAGGGTATTTCCAATGTAGTAAAATTTATAAAAGCAAGACATGACTATCTAGGTAAAATATATTTTGGAGTATAATTCTGCTTCACTATACAAAAAAAAAGGAGATATAAAACTATACAAGCTAAAATGATCCAGATATAATATATTCATTTATATAAAAACACAGGATGTATTTAATAAAATTACAAAACATCTTCGTTAGTGAAAATGATGCTTTCTAAAACGATTTTTAAAGAGTGAAACAATCAACCCTAGCTGGTTTGGCTCAGTGAATAGAGAGTCGGCCTGAGGACCAAAGAGTCCTGAGTTCGACACATTGGTTACAGGCTCTTCCCCGACCTGGGCCCTGGTCAGGGCTCATGCAGGAGGCCACCAATCAATGTGTTTCTCTCACATCAATATTTCTCTCTGTCTTTCCCTCTCTTTTCCACTCTCTCTAAAAATCAATGGAAAAATATCCTTGTGTGAGGATTAAAAAAAAAAAGTGAAACAATCATTAATGATTGAATTTAAATTAGGCAGGCTAATGTCTGGAGTTTTCTTTTTGAGGGATTATCTTCAGAAAACACTGCTAGCTTAGTAAATAATTAGGGTTTACCTACAGTAACTCATCTTCTAAACATTTTTTATAATTTTCAAAGTTTGATGTGGCCAAATAAATAAAACCAACCAACCCATTCTATAGTATTTAAATATTTTCCTCTCTTTACTTCAGAAAACATATAATATTCAGGAGATTTAACAAACCCTGAGTACTTAAACACAGTCCTAAGTCCACAAACAAGGTGCTTTTTGTGATTGCGATAAGATAAGGTTCCAAACAGTGCTGTTAGCATCTGCATTGGTAATCATAATCCAAAGTGGTTAATTCCTATTTCTCATATAATAGGTTAGACAAAGTTAGACATGTATTCCTTAAAAGGCAGCTCTCTAGGAAAGAGTTATCAGTATCTATAAATTAAGTGGCATACACAAACTTGAGGGCTAGCAATAACAGGATAGCTCAAGCTATATTCCTTCTGTGAGTGTGTGTTGCCATTGACATTGAAATTAAAAAACTGAAATGGGTGAGATGATAAAAAGGTAATGGTAAACTAACAAATTCAGAGCAAAATTTAAAGTATAAGTCTAAACTGAATTAAGAAGGTTTTTATTGTAAATTTAAAACCACCCAAGCCAAACTAGCTAATAAAAAGCTATTTGATGAGGGAGACTTTTAGCTGGTAGGAATCTTTAATACAAAACTAGCCAATCAAAAAAAATAACACACAGGTGCTGCAATCACAGCAATACAATTATCCACTAATCCTTCCTTCTACTTTCTGCAAAAGCAGAAAAGGGGGGAGGAATATTGCTATTCTAAAAATAATAAAAAGAGCCAACCAAACATTTTCTATAGTACAAATAATTTAAACCTAATCTGTACTTCATAACATTAAGTTAACATTATTACTCATTTTAAGTAACTCCTATTGATTTTAAACTTATGTATGAAATTATTTGTGGTCCCCTGTAACTGTGTTGAGACCAGCTGTCAAGAAAATGGGGTTCAATTTCAGCCCAGTCCTGGAAAGAGGTGCATGAATCCTCTGTGCCACAGTTTACTTGTATGTTAAATGGGGATACCACCACCTGCTCTTATGTCACAGGGATGTCAAAGATAAAGAATATAAATACAGGGTAACCCAAAAGTCCTATGACATCTGTGCTAAAAATAGTTTATTTTGACCTTTGGGTCAAGCCTTTATAAATAGCAGGCGCTGTCTCCAGGAGGGCAATTGTCAATGCCAGTTTAAGAAACATCTGTACTGATATGCAAGAACTCTTTGCTAATTATTTCTTGTTTGTAGTATATATAGAGGGACTTATGTGGATGAGATGAAACTGATTTCTCATGAAAAAGACAATATGAAAAGGTATAATAAAAGGTTAAGTAGCACCACAATTTTCAAATTTTACTAATGTATATAAAAAATAAAAGGTAGATCTGGTTATAAAAAAGCAACAAACTTTCATGCTCCACAATACATTTCTTAATAATATAATGTAAGTCCTAGCTGGTTTGGCGAAGTGGATAGAGAGTCGGCCTGCGAACCAGAAGGTCCAGGATTCAATTCCGGTCAAGAGTACATGCATGGGTTGCGGGCCCGATCCCCAGCAGGGGGTGTGCAGGAGGCAGCCGATCAATGATTCTCTCTCATCATTGATATTTCTATCTAACTCTCCCTCTCCCTTCCTCTCTGAAGTCAATAACAATATTTAAAAAAAACAATGTAATTTTGAACTGCTTTTACTGTCAGAAAAGGCAAAACTTTCAGTTTTGTGATCACTACTTCCATGGCATGCCCATTAGGTTGTTCAAACATTTAGCTCCCAAGACCACATCAAAATTACAACTAAATTATAGAACAACCATAAATGAGAACCACCTAGCTAATTATAAGTCCAAAAACCAAGAATTATAAAGAGGAAGCCAGGATGACACTAGAGGGGTAGAGACAAATAAAGGGCAGGTCCCATACGATTAAGAAGCAGAATGCCTATCTTGGATGCAGAGGTTCCACCTCAGAAGTGAAGGGTCCCAGCCCTAGACCTGGCTCCCCAGCCCAGTGCAGCAGTGCTGAAAAGAGGAGTCCCCATGACATCTGGCTTTGAAGGATTGGGGCTGAGTAAGATGAAGGGCTGCTGGAGTCCCAGGTGTTCTCCTTAAGGAGCTACGCAAGGACTTGATGTCTCAAGATTCACTTGCTCTGGGCTCCAGTGTGAGGGCTGGAGGGGCAGGGATCAGGGAGGCTCTTTCTAGGGACTAAGTGGTGACAACACCATTGCTCCTTTGTTGAGCCCTCTCCAGACCAGCCATGAGGAGTAGGTGGGTGCCAAATCTGAGTTCTCCATTAACCTGGCTAACACTGTTTGCCCCAATAAGGTGAGATTACCTGAGACTCCCCCCCCTACCCAACACTCTAGCTGGCCTGAGCTGCTTCCAGCAGTGTTCCCCCAGGAACAGCCTGCTTCTGGCTCATGCTGACAACTTGCCTAAAATCTCTCAAGGTCCACACAACCCAAACAAGCAGCAGTGGCCTCAGTTCGCCCTGTGCCTCTTGCTAAGCAGCCCTGAGCCCAGCACAAGGGCGACTGGTCTTGTTACAACTTGCATTGTAACTTCCTTCAGATAGTCCCAAACCTGGCGTAAGTTTCAGCTAGTGTTGGCTGGAACGTAGCTTGAAGTAAGTGAGTTCCAGAATAAGAGGTGGCTGGCCTCAGCTCACATCATGGTGTCTAACAAAGGGTCCCAAGCCCGGCACTAGTGGCAACCAGCCTGGTTTGCAGCAATAGCCTCTCCTAAGGCCCTCCAAGCCCAGCACAAGTGGTGACCAAGTGCAGGTCACTTTAGTAGCTCCCACTAGGTGGCCCCAAGCTGGGCACAAATGTCAGCTGATCTTGGCCTGAAGTGGAGCCCTTCCAAAGCGTCTCCAGAACCAATAGAACTGCTGGATAGATTCACACCACAAGAGAGCATCACACAACCAGCTCCACAAACAACATACCCAAAGGGCAGGCTTGGATGGCACCTGAGCAACTCCTGCTCTGTGGGGTCAGCCCCCACACAACAGCTTGTCCACTGTAGCCATAGTCGGCTCTTATAGCCTGTCAGACTGAGGGTCAATCCCAACTACTGATATGTTAACAGCAATCAAGTCTCAACAAGAGGAGGAAACCCACAACCCACACAAGGGACCCTGTTGGAGCATCTGGCTCAGGTGAACAGCAAGACTGCACCACTGGGTCTCAGAGTATAACTACAACATTGAAGCCACTCTGCCAAAACAGGGAGATGTAGCAGATCTACCTAACACAAACACAGGTAGCTAGTAAAAACAAGGAGGCAAAGAAACATATCCAAAATGAACAGGATAAAACTCCAGAAGAAGAACTGAATGAAATGGAGGCAAGTAATCTACCAGATACAGAGTTCAAAACACTGGTTATAAGGATGCTCAATGAACTTAGAGGAAGAATAGATGAACTCAGTGAGAGCCTAAACAAACAGGTAGAAACCATAAAAAACTACTCAGAAATGAAGAATAACTGAGATGAAGACTACATTAGAGGGAATCAACAGCAGATTAGATGAAGCAGAGGACTGAATAAGCGACTTAAAGATAAGGCAGTGGAAAACACCCAATTGGAACGAGAGAGAGAGAGAGAGAGAGAGAGAGAGAGTGAGAGAGAGAGAATGAATATTTTGGAGGGGACCTCTGAGATAATATACAACATAACATCACTCTCATAATAGCTGTACCAGAAGGAGAAGAGAGAGAACAAGGGATTGAGAACCTATACAAAGAAATAATATCTAAAAACTTTCCAAACAAGTGAAGGAAACAGGCACATAATTCCAGGAAGTGCAGAGTCCCAAACAAGATGAATCCAAAGAAACCCACAGCAAGACACATCATAATTAAAATGTGTAAGGTAAAAACAAAGAGAGAATCTTAAAAGTAGAAAAAGAAAAGTAGTTAGTTATCTACAAGGGAACGTCTCATAAGACTGTCAGCTGATTTCTCAACAGAAGCTTTGTAGGCCAGAAGGGATTGGCATGAAATATTCAAAAGTGATGAAAAGCAAAAACCTACAATAAAGATTACTCTACCCAGCAAGGCAAT
Source organism: Myotis lucifugus (assembly GCF_000147115.1). Classification (NCBI taxonomy): domain Eukaryota; kingdom Metazoa; phylum Chordata; class Mammalia; order Chiroptera; family Vespertilionidae; genus Myotis; species Myotis lucifugus. The sequence goes on along the minus strand of NW_005871070.1, from coordinate 3,955,807 downwards.
CATTTAGAATTGAAAAAATGATCAAGAGTTTCCCAAACCCCCCTCACCACCTCCCCCCAAAAAAGTGAGAGTTCATCACTAAACCAGTATTATGATGTACGTTACAAGGACTTTAAGTAGAAAAAAAAATCAAGTGCATGAATAAGAAAATAAAGGGAAAAAATTCTCACTGACAAAGGCAAACACTTAGAAAAAGCAGTGGATCAACAAACACTAAAGCTCTATAAAGGTTAAAATAGCAAAATCATGAATAACTACAACAATGAATTAAGGAATATACACAAACACACACACAAAAGAAGTAAAAACTAATGACAAAAACATAAATATGGAGAGGGTGAGTAAAAATGGTAGTGATTTTAGAATGGGTTTGAACTTAAGAAGCAACCATCAACCTAAAATAGGCTGCTATACACATAGCTTGGTATATATGAAGTATATGGTAACCACAAACCAAAAATCTACTATATGTACACAAATAAGGAGAAAGGAATCCAAACACAACACTATAGAAATGCATCAACATACAAGAGAAGAGATAATGAGAATAAGAAACAAAATAGAGAATTTCAAAAACAACCAGAAAACAATTAATCGAATGGTATTAACTATATACTATCAATAATTACCTTAACTGTAAATGGACTAAATGCTACAATCAAAAGACATAGGGTGGCTGAGTGAATAAAAAAAACAAGACCCGTTCATATGCTGCCTAAAAGAGACCTACTTCAGATCAAAAGCCACACATACAGACTGAAAGTAAAGGGATGGAAAAAGATATTTCATGAAAATTGAAACAAACAAACAAACAAACAAAAGGTGGGTAGCAATACTTATATCAGACAAAATAGACTGCATAACTGAGGCCACATCACTTTCACACTGTAGAATTTTTACTCATATAAATGTTCTTTGTAATGCTGTATTTTGTGGCATTAAGTTTTTTAGTTTCCTTTTCAGAAAAGGAAACTAAAAAAAAAAAATCCCATTTACAATAACATAAACATACCACCCCCCATCCCCCCAAAAAAACACCTAGTAATAAATTTAACCAAGGATTTAAAAGACCTGTACTTGGAATATTATAAGACATTGAAGAATGAAACTGAAGAAGATACAAATAAATGAAAGGCTATACTATGGTCATGGATAGAAAGAATTAACATTGTTAAAATGTTCATAATACTCAAAAGCAATCTACAGACTCAGTGTAATCCATTTGAAAATACCAGTGGCCTTTTTCACAGAACTAGAACAATTAATTTATATAGAACCACAAAAGAGTCAAAACAGCATGATATTGGCATGAAAATAGATACATAGATCAATGGAACAGAAAAAGAATCCTAAAATAAACCCATGCCTATACACTGAGTGGCCAGATTATTATGACCACCCCATCAGTACTTCGTTGGGCCACCATTTGCCTTCAATACTGCAGCGATTCTTCTTGGCATTTACTCCACGAGATGTTAAAAGGTGATGCGAGGAATCTGACACCATGCCTGATGAATAGCACTGTCCAGTTCTGTGAGATTTTTTTTTTCCAATACAAGGCTTTTATTGTACATCTTTATAGTTTCACAAACAAATGTGGCAAATCATTCGGCATCTTGGTGTTTCTATAGCTGGACAACTTAGATCTTATTCATCAGCCTGCTGAACTGTTCCTTTTTCAGAAACATAGATACCATCCAAAAATTTCCTGATATCCTTGTTTTTAACTGTTGTGGCTTGCTGAATCAAAACAGCTGAATTTGATATAAGTTCAATGTCATTTCCTTCAAGAATCAACTCATCTTTCTGGGCTTGAGATACTGAACAAGCAACGCCTGACCTCATCCGAACTCTGCGGATGTATTTTTCGCCCAAGAAATTTCTAATTTCAACAAGAGAACCATTCTCCTGAATAACAACGTCGATGGGGAAGTGAGCGTACACAGATCTCATCTTGTAACGGAAGCCCAGTGTAACACCCTTGATCATGTTCTGTACATGACTGCAGGTAGTGCGAACTGTGGTCAGTTCCTTTCTATTTCCCCACCATTTGTCAACCTGGAGCCTCTTCTTCTTCTTTCCGAGGAGACTGAGCTCTACATTGATGTGGTTGAAGTCCCTCCGCAGGGTGCCTCTGGGGCCCTTCACAATAACGGGGCGCCTCTTCAGAGTGATGTCCACATTTTCTGGGATGTCCACAGTCTGATTGCTGAGAATGGTCTTCATCCTCGCAGTAGATGCGGCAAAAAAAAGAGAGCCAGTTCTGTGAGATTTGATGGTTGTGGAACCAGCTGCCTGATGGCTCTTTTAACTTCGTCCCACAAATGCTCAATTGGATTGAGATCTGGTGATTGTGGGGGCCACCTAAGCAAGGTAAAGTCTCCCTCATGTTCTTGAAACCACTCCCGCACAATACAAGCACCATGGCATGGCGCATTGTCTTGTTGGAAGAAGCCATCTCCATTGGGATACACCATCAACATGATAGGATGAACTTGATCAGCAACCATACCTAGGTATGTTGTGCTATTCACACGTTTATAATGATCTGGCCCTCTAGCAACTTCAGCGTGAAATTATAGCTAATTTGCCTACAAACGTCAGGTGGTCATAATAATCTGGCCATTCAGTGTATATATGGTCAATTAATCTATGACAAAGAGGGCAAGAATACACAATGGCATAAAGACAGTCTCTGCAATAAATGGTGCTGGGAAAATGGACAGATACGTGTGAAAAATAAAACTGCATCACTTTCTTATACCACTTATGCAAATGAACTAAAAATGAATTAAAGTCTTAGATGGAAGAACGAAACCATAAAACTTCAAGAAGAAAACAGGCAGTAAACTCTCTGACATCACTCTTAGTAATATTTTTTTTGGATATATCTCCTCAGACAAGAGAAACAAAACACCACTAATCATCAGGGAAATGCAAATTAAAACCACAATAAGATATCACCTCACATCTGTCAGAATGCCTATCATCCAACAAATGTTGATGAGGATGTGGAGAAAAAGGGACCCTCATGCACTGTTGGTGGGATTGTAAACTGGTTGCAACCACTACCAAAAGCATTATCGAGGTTCCTCAAAAAATTAAAAATAGAACTACTATATGATCCAAGAATTCCACCTCTAGGTAATTATCTTTAGAAATCTAAAACATTAATTCATAAGGACCTATGCATTCACAAATCTAAAACATTAATTCGTAAAGACATATGCATTCACCTGTTCACTGCAGCATTACTTACAATAGCCAAGATATGGAAGCAACTTAAGTGCTCATTGATTATGAATGGATAAAGAAGATGTGTTACATATATACAATGGAATATGACTCAGCCATAAAAAAGGAATGGAAGCCTGGCCGGTGTTGCTCAGTGGTTGAATGTTAACCTATGAACCAGGAGGTCATGGTTCAACTCTTCTCAGGGCACATACTGGGTTGCAGGCTCTATCCCCAGTAGGGGGCATGCAAGAGGCAGCGGATAAATTATTCTTTCATCACTGATGTTCCTAATTCTCTCCCTCTCCCTTCATCTCTGAAATCAATAAAAATATATTAAAAAAAGAATGAAATCTTGCCATTTGCAACAACATGAATGGACCTAGAAGGTATTGTCAGACAGAGAAAGACAAATACCATATGATTTCACATATATGTGGAATCTTAAAAACAAAATAAACAAACAAAAGAGAAACTTATAGATACAGAGAACAAATTGATGATTGCCAAATGGGCGATGGTTTGGGGGATGAGTAAAAAAGGGGAAGGGATTAAGTTGTACAAACTTTTAGTTATAAAAACAGTCACAGGGATGTAAAGAACAGCACAGGGAATACTGTCAATAATATTGTAATAACTATGTATGGTGTCATTTAGGTACTAGACATATTGGGGTAAGGAATATAAGTGCCTAATCACTATACTGTATGCCTCAAACTAATATATTGTATGTAAACTGCAATTTAAATAGAAACTTAAAGATAAAAAGTAATTTGTCTCAAAGAAATGGAAATTTGTATATGTATATGTGTACATATATATGCACATATATATGTTGTACACATGAATGAAAGCATAATTTTTCACAAAAGGGCATTATGAAAAATAAATGTAATTGTAAGGAGACTTCAAAGACATAGCATTGCTTAACTAATTTCCTCTTAAATTGAGGTTTAATGTTTTCTTTGTTAAAAAAGAAAAAACTATTGGCTCCTTTTTAAGTAAAGGCAAAGTATGAAGTGTATAGATCTGTGCTTAGTATTAGAGCCTCAGGGATTTAAGACCCATTCTGAAATTCCTAATTCAGTAAGCACTCCCTACACTCATATTTCTGTGGCTTCTTTGCAGTTTTAGCACTTAGAATTTCATCTCCCTTCTTTGTATGAAGATTCCATTAATAGTAATTATTGGAAGAGGGAGAGTTTTGCCTACTGACTTAAAATTTTTTTTGGAGTACTACTAACAACATTCACAAATTAAGATGGCTGGTAGCTTGAAATTGGCAATGGTGGGAGTTTTTACCTCACAGAACTTGATGAATGCCATAATTGGGGCCTCTCCCTGCTCTCCAGAGTCAGTTGTTAAACACCAAATGTGCCTCTTTCCTCGTGCTTGTTCTTCTAATAAACTAGTGGGGAGACTAGTGTCATGGGAACAGAGGCCATGTATTCTTATCTTTACATATATCTCTAGCACTTAACACAGGGCCCAGTAGTACTCAATGACTATTTATAAATTATAGAATGAATAAAATTGGTTAGGAGATTGGTATCCAGACAGCCTCCTTCCTCAAATGCCAATTTTGCTCTCCAGGGGCAAACCCCTTTTGGGGCAAATATATATGGGACTTTCCTATGATTGGTTTACAGAGTTTAAATCTTACTTGTGAGAAAGAGTTTGGTTCCCTCATACCTTTGATCTTGCTGACCACCTTTGGAAGAACAAAACTGAATAAAGTATAATGTATATTAAAAAAGTGAAAAAAGCACACAGGTAAGATTTGATATTAAGAGAAAACTGGTAACTTCTCAAAACAAGTATAATAATTGCCTAAAGAAAAAAACATCTATAAATGTTGAATGTAATTATAACTCACTACAATTAGGACTGAAATAAACATTTTGCCACACTGGTTGTAACAATTTTTTAATTAAAAATTTTAAAAAGTTTTTTATAAATTATATAATGGTATGAGGCAACAAGTTTAGTTAAACTATTTCCATTCATTTAAATGGCCATCTATAGAAAAAAGGGAAACAATTTTATAAAAATGCCCATAGAAAAAATCAAACGGAGGGTAAATTCAAAAAATTTTTAAACAGATCTCCAAAACTCCTCTAGGTACCATAAGAACAGAGGTAATAATATCTTTGAAAAATAATACTTAGAAAGTTAAATATTTAGGTTTTTCAAAAGGCCATCTTGAGAAGGTTTGTATCCAGGCATCATTTATTGAGAATATTTTAGGACAGTTTGAACTAAAGGAAGGATACAATAATGACCCCTTAACATTATTTTCAGGAAACTTAGCAAAATCAGCAAAATGTTTGTTTAGCGCAATAAGCCTTGCCTCGATGGAGAATATAGCCAGAGCTTTGCTTGGAAAAAGAAAGCTGCTAACTGGTAAAGTTGGGACTAGAACCCTGGTCATTCAATGGTCCAATGCTCTTTCTACATCCAATCTCAATGACCTGAGTTTTATAAAAAGAAAAAATATATAAGAGGTATTTTAGTTAGCTCAAGAATGGCCAATACAGTGAATATTAGCTTAAATTATAAGATTCATAGTTTTTGGAAAACGTTTATATACTAAAATATCATATATAGCATATTAAAAGTCCCTGATGTACTTTAGAGAAAAGTGAGAAAAGAATCAATCTACATTTGGCTTTTTAGTTCTAAGAGGCCTTGAAATATCTTCAAACATCCTGAGGCAGTATCATTACACAGGGTCTTGAAAAAATAAGAATTTTATTGAGATATAGAATATGGGTAGAAATATTTTGCAAGTACATCTCAAGGATTTCCTGACTGCTATTATCAGTAGTAAAGTGGCCAATTTTCCTGAAATACCCAGGGCAATTAAGTATCTCATGGACTAATGTGCACTACTCATTTGTAAGATGAAAATAAACTGTAGTGCTACCCTTAATAAATTAATACTCCATTTCTTTCCTATTGAAGCTAATTTCTTCAAGAAACATGCTGTCTAGTTCACATGCAGTAAAAATAAAAGTCCCTTAAATAAATAGCATGAATCTTGGTATAAATAATGTTTATTTGTACTATGTTAATAGAAATTCTTCTGAAAGTCTGCAACAAGTTATCCCAAATTATTGTGTATAATTTTTATGATGCCTCATATTAATGAAATTCTTTGGTAGTTGATACTATGCACGCCATGAAGGAAAAGCTGTGATTTGTCAGAATAGACAAAGCTGGGCTTTAATCCATCCTTTTAACCCTACTGCCAAGTCTATATTGTTTTCACTGCGTCTCAATTAGGAGACAGGCAGGACACCTGGTACTTCTTTATCTAAGTCCCATGGGCTGCCAGATGACTCAAAATCCATAACAGGTGCTAAGGCAGTGTGAGGATAGACCTATTATTGAAAGCTGGAGTTGAATAAAATTTGAACCATATATAATTGCTCATAAATCAGTCAATTACTAAATGAAAACATTAAGTAAAAAGTTTATAAAAGCCCAATTCTACCAAAGTTCATGTAAACACATTTAAAAATATCAATCTTAAATAAATAGGATTAAAAATTTAAACCTACCAGAAGGTTACTAAAAATCCTTCCTGAACCCAATAACCACTGGTTTCTAAAAAGCACAAACATGATTATTAAATGTGTACCTATTTTACTTTCATGCTATTTGTATGAAGCAAAACATCTAAAAGAAAAGCAAGTTACCTAGATTTCAAATTTAAGGAAATTAAAATTATGGACTCTCATTCTTGATAAGGTCTACTTGAAAATATTATCATTAAGTAATAATGGGACTTTCATAGTCAACAGAGAACTGTTTCAGAATCACCAGTCTTAGAGTAAGAGTTTAAAAAACATGGAGGGGGAGACTAGAAACAATCACCTTTGTGTTCTTCCTTTTGGGAACAAAAATTTCAGTACATTAATGTTGAGGAAATGCATATATGTGTTTGAACTAAATACTAAACTTGGGATCTGCTAGAAGATTGTAAAAAAGGGAAAAAAAGTAACTAAATAAAGTGAAATTTTACAGTGTACAATTACTTAAGTGTTATCTCTACCTAAATGTGCACTAACTAAATTAAGGTTTTGTTTAAATGCTAAAATTACCAGGAGTACAAAAAAAGTGATTTATTATTATGGTAAGTAGTTACAAAGTACAGCAAACTGTCATTTAAGACCGTGCCATAGAATCTATGATAAACAGTATATTGGCTTAAACTAATGCACTATATGCCTCCAGGGAACGATAGGCTTAGAGACTGGACTTTAACATCAAAATCTACCCATTAATCTTGACTTAAATATAATCTATTCTGCAGTAAAAGGAAGAATGGGCATTCAATGAATTACTGTTTTTGAAATATTGCACTGGAGCCCATTTACTAAAATCATTTAAGAGGACATGAGGAGATGGAATACTAGTAAATTTTATAGACTGCTACAGATTTACAAAACGTGCATCTTATTTTCCCTCAACTTAGCAAGAGAATTATCATTTAAAAATTTTCATAGATTAAAAGTTTTCTTAAAATTTCTTCCTCTAATCCTTTGAAAGAACATATTTTATAAATTATAACAATGCAATATAATTTAGTCAACTAATGTTCAATTGAAAAAAAGAATTGCCTATGGAAATATATAGTAAGGTTCAGGATCCTGAGGGCTAAAATAAGCTTTAATATTTTAAAAATATTGTAGATCCTGTTTCTTTGAATCAGAATCACTAACTACATGATTAGACTGACCAGAAAAAAATGGATAGGCCAAGAGTAGTGTTTATAGAAATATCATGGCATACAGTGCTTCAGAAAAAGGAAACAACCCTCACATTTTGAAAGATATCCGAAATAAAATTAAATAAGAGATAACCATGATGACTAAAATAAATGTTACTCACTTATATGATAAATCCAGTATTTAACCTTAAGATTTGCTGACTAGTTTATCTTTAGTGCATTATTTTAGCACTTGCAATTGTTACCCATAATATTAATTTACATTTCTATATTAATATAGCTCATATATTTTCAGGTGATATTTGGGAATTCTAAAGAGCACAGTATAAAGAAAATTAAACCAAATTCATCTTTAACCTCACCTGATATATGAATTGAGGTGGTTTTAACCCATTTTCCCTTATTTTGAATTTTTATAAAGATTAAAAAATACATTTTTTTTCTTCATTTAAACACAGTATCATAAAGCAAAACTGAGTTTTGCTCTGCTATAATCTGGTGGGTTGAAAATACTGATAATGACACGTTAACAAGGAATTACTATAAGTGGTTGCTTAAATGTATTTTTTTCTTTTTTCTTGATAGTAGGTATGTGCTAAATAAAAGTCAACACTCCTATCAAGAGAGGAAGTAAATGTAGAAACATCAGTTCTGCAATAGCTATTTTTGTTCCTTCTCTTTTCTAAACAGCAATTAGTAAAGCAACCCCTTCCCCTCCTCCCTAGTGCTGTCAAGCTGTTCAGAGCAGTTTGCAACTTGACAATGGTACCATTGTGAATGCTCTCTGGGCTTCCTTCCCACAGAGAGTTAAATGGGCAGTTCCTGCTGCCCATGATTGGTGTCCAGTGAAATAATACTCAAGAGCCAGGTTTTATCAGCTTCACGCCAAAGAAGTGAAGCCAGGGAACCCAAGCCTTCATATCATACTGAACCATATGCCAACCCTGATGGCCCCAAAGGTTTATCACTAAGAATCAGGATCCATCATGTCCCTTGTGAAATTTCACTTCACATACCTTATGTGAAATGCAAAGCTTCACTAAAAACCAAACCTTCCTTACAATTGGTAAGAACAGATGGACGGTAACAGTGGTTTGGCAAGCAAAAGTTAAGATTTAAATAGGCTGTATTCTAGTGTTTGAGAAAAAAAGCAGAAGAAAATGGGGAGATTTGTGACCCGTAGCTTAATTTTAATTCCATTATTGAGTTATTAAAAATTCAATAGCAAAAGCCCTTATGTTTATTAAAAAGAAAAGAATGGATATGGATTAAAAACACTGCAATTCCTATGTCAAACAAAGTTAGACTAATTTCAGCTTCACAATTCTTCATTCTTTGCTCTGAAATCCCCAAACAGCATCTCAATCTACTGCTGCTTTTATATGTAAATAATGACTAGAATAAAACTTACACATCAAGTGGTAGGTGTGGTGAATAATAATGTGAGCATACCAAATGCACCCTCATCATAATATCAACTTAAGGGTTTAAAGGAGAAAAAAAAAATCTCCATTCTAGCATAGGTGAGAAGTTGCTAAAGACAGAAGTAGAGAAATTTCAAATTTTGTTGTTTTTAGGGAACAGTTTGCCCATCACCTGATAGAGTTCTCTATCTTCTTTCTCGTGCTTTATGATATGACCCAACTGTCTAGATTGGCAAATGTGAACAATACTGTCACACTGGATTTGACAAAAGAGAAAAAATGGTGGTAGTACTTTCTTTTCCTTTGATATTTTTGTTGTGAAGCCAATGTACTATCAGAATAAGATAAAAATACTTCATTTCTCCATAATGTGTAAAATTATAATAGTGCATAAAAGCACAATAATGTATAAAAGTACTTTACATGAAAAAGTAAAAAGAAGGATTGTTATGCAGGAATGAAGAGTCTATCACGAAACTTAAGAATAATGAAAATCTCAAATTATCTTTTTAAATTGGCAAATATGTGTAAATATTACCAAACATTTAGAGACCTTCTTAGTCTCATTAAGAAAAATAACACTAGCTATTATTAGCCTGGCAATTACTGTACAACTAATTACCATAAAAACAGAGACTTTATTTAAATACTGATCTATTTATTTGGAAAGGATTTACTAGAAAAAGAAAATAATACATTCAAGTCTGTGTTCTGCTATTCAACAGGTAAAAATTATATAAAAGCGGAAGGAACTGTCACAGTACACACTGGTTGTTAATATTATTGGAAGTAGCATTAGAAAAACCAAGTTTATGTTGGTTTTCTTTCTGCTTGACTACATTATCTGGTTTTGACTTACTTCTTGGATCTCATCTGCTACTATTCTTCCCTTTGTTGTGGAACTTCTTGAATTTCTTGACCATATCACACTTTTATCCCTTCATGTCCATTTCCTATCCTTGAAAAGCTCTTCTCTGGCCCTGTCTGAATGGCAAAATCCTATATAGCTTTGAGGTAATTAGCAGAACATGCTTCCTCAGTAAAGCATTCCTAATTTCTGCCCCCCACTATCCTCTTATACTTTAATACCTTTACCATCCTACTTTGCAATATCACTATTGTTGGGTCCTTCAGAGGGCACTTCAATCATTGATTCATCCATCCATCCATGCATCCATCCATGCATCCATCCATCCATCCACTCACAGGGGTCTTCCTCTCTCCTAAACCAGACTGTAAGCTACTTGGTTGTATCCCTAGCTTTTCTCTCACAGTGCCTCACATATAAATATTGGTGAATAAATGAAAGATTGAAAATTGCTTGGTGACCATTTTTTTTGATTGAAGAAATAAAATCTTTAAAAAATACTTAAATTTGCCCTAACTGGTTTGGCTCAATGGACAGAGCGTCAGCCTGCGGACTGAAGGGTCCCAGGTTCGATTCCGGTCAAGGGCATGTACCTTGGTTGTGGGCACATCCCCAGTAGGGGGTGTGCAGGAGGCAGCTGATTGATGTTTCTCTTTCATCAATATTTCTAACTCTCAATCCCTCTCCCTTCCTCTCTGTAAAAAAATCAATAAAATATATTTAAAAAATACTTAAATTTGCCATAAGTGCACTGAATTCTTGGTAGAGAATAAAAATTTAAACTATTTCTAGAATTTATACAATGATAATAGAAATAGCAGTTGATCATGTACTAAAGTCCTTTTTGTGAGTTCCCATAGTTTAAACAGAAGAAAAATAATTATTACTAGTCCACATTAGCAAAACTTTCAAAGAGATCATCACTAGAGAATATTAAGAAACAAATGCTATTTTCAGACATACTGGTTTCATTTCCACAGAATACATTTCCTTCATTATTATTAAAAATGTATTACATGCCAGATAAATTTATATTTGTTGCTTTTGCATCTTTTTGAAAAGACACAGATAGACTGGTTAGACCCAAACTCACATCTTTGAAGGTATGTAATAAAATATTACTACAGTGCCAGCAACATCATCAATAAGCATATATTGCCATTCCTCAAAAAGAATAGCTGAACAAATTAAAATTGATGTAGTAAAGAATATATTAGAGTCACAACAGAAGTTTTGCACATATCCAAGGCCCCTGTTTAAATAATGCTCTGTGTACATACACAGACTATAAAGGTTTGGCAGCAAAATCCAGGCCAGGGTTATGTTTAATCAAAAGCTTTTCAGCAAGAAATTCTTCAATAGCAATGCCCATGTCTTTGACACAGAAAACTTAAACGCTCCCATTACAAAGTAGATTGTTAGGTAAATGAGAATGTCTGCTCTTAGGTCCTACTGCAATGATTAATATCAAAGGCACAAGGGCTATAAGCATTTCAGAGGCCACAAAAACCTGGATCACTTAGTTCAGGAGTGGGGAACCTTTTTTCTGCCAAGGGCCATACAAAATTATCAACTTAAAAATTAGCCTGCTATATTTGGTCAAACATTTAATTAATTCACCCTTAATGCCTTGGCAGGGCCAGACCAAATGTTTCTCGGGAGTTATGTGGGCCAGATGTTCCCCACCCCTGACTTAGTTGGTGAGACATTTTATTTTAAAAATTGCCTTCTCTTCTTTTGACGCATGAATGACCATAACCATAGATCTTAGGATATTTAACAAATAACCAATTTGTCCATGAAGTTTAAGACTTTCATTTAGAAAGCATGTAGAACAAATGACACTTAAAAGATATTGAGAGCGCCTAAAGATGTAGATAGTGCTAAAGCTCAGAAATAAAATTGAGGACCTCAACAGTGCCTAGACTCCCACAGCTGACCCCCACCCCACCGTTGCTCTCCTGTGGGTACCCACCTTCCTTGTCATTCAGCAGGAAGTGTGAGCCTTCAGGGCTTTAGCTATGTACTGCCTTGTTCCTGGGGAGGACACAAAACTGTACTCTCCCCACCTGTCACTGTCATGAAGTCAAGTCTCTTAGTATACTTAGATTTGTGTTTTAGAAGAATATTTCCAGTGTCAATGTAAAGGATAATAATAATGATAAATCAACAACAACCAGGTAGCTATCACTGTCTGAGCTCTTGCTACATGACAGACAGGCTGCTTAGTGCTTCAAGTGGATAATTTAATTTAATCCTTACAATAATCCTGAGTTTTGTACACTTCTAACAGATTTTTAAAAAATAGACATAAAGACAGTGGCACATTTAATAAGTGGTTCCAGACTCTGTAGCCCAATGCTTACTTCCCAAGAAACAGCTTCCAAAATTTAAAATATAGCTGATACATAAATTAAGCGTACTTATCAATATTATCTTCTAAATCAATGACCTACAAAAGACAATAGATACATAAAATTATGTAGTTTCTTAATAAACACACTTTCTTCTAACATGAAATGGCAGCAATATTGATGAGCCTTCCTAAGAGGTTTTATAATGTTCTATCATAATGAACGGCAAACTGCATTAGTGGAGCCAATCAATTACACTTCATTTCATTTTGGCTCTCATACTTTTGCAACAGGTTCTTTACATTTGAGAAGTAAAACTGCAGGGATAACAAACTGTGACTAATTGAAGAATGATCATTGACTTCTGGTAATGTGTCTGATAAAGTTAAACAGAAAACCAATTCTGGCATTTAAGAAAGAGTCAAATCTAAACAGATTAGAAAAAATCAAATAATATTGGTTTGGTGGGAAAGAATAATAAACCTAGGAAGAAAGTGTTTTTTAAAGATGACATTTAATTCTAGAACATGCCGCATACTGAATATTTCAGAATATTACATGTATATTACATACATATATGCATATACATAAAGCCCCAAAATGTAAATTACAAGAAATGATAAAAGACATGCTGCATTCCATCTACTCAAATCTCACCATTTCAGGCCCAGATTTTCTATACATTCTCCCTGGAACTACCACAGCCTTTCATATATAAACCTACTATGACACACTGTTCCTTGTGATATAATAATGGACATATTATTCTCTCCCCATTAAATTATAAGCTTATTAAAGACAATGTTACCACCTAATTTGTCTTTGCATCTCTCCAAATCTTTACCACTACCATGTTAGTGATCAATAAATATATGTGATAGAAAAAAAGCACTAAAGTTCTATTTCTTTTTTTTTTTTTTTTTAAATATATTTTATTGATTTTTTACAGAGAGAAAGGGAGAGAGATAGAGAGTTAGAAACATCGATGAGAGAGAAACATCCATCAGCTGCCTCCTGCACATCTCCCACTGGGGATGTGCCCGCAACCCAGGTACATGCCCTTGACCGGAATCGAACCTGGGACCCTTCAGTCCGCAGGCCGACGCTCCATCCACTGAGCCAAACCGGTTTCGGCTAAAGTTCTATTTCTTGACCTGGTGGCAGTTAAACTGTAATTATTCATATATAGTACATTTAGAATTAATGTACTTTTCTCAAATTACATTTTGCAATAAAAAAGGTTAAAAAAACTTATGAAAAAAGAGGACATGTGAGATGGTTAAATTTTTTTTAAAATCCTCATCCAAGGATATGTTTATTGATTTTTGTGAGAGAGAAAGGGGGAGGGAGGCAGGGAAGGAGGGAGGGAAGGAGGGAGGGAGAGAGAGAGAAAGTGAGAGTGAGAGACATCAATGTGAGAAACACCGATTGGTTTCCTCCTGCATATGCCCTGACTGTGGATTGAACTGCAACCTAGGTATGTGCCCTGACCAGAAATCAAACCCACAACCTTTTGGTGTATGGGAGAATGCTATAACCAACTGAGCCACTCACCCAGGCAAGATGGTTAATTTTATGTCAACTTGGCTAGGCGATGGTACTCGTTTTGGTCCAACACCAGCCTAGAAACCCAATTCTGGCATTTCAGAAAAAAGTCAAATCTAAACAGATTAGAAGAAATCAATCTGCTTTTAAATCAGGACTCTAAAGCAGAATACTCCCCATAATGTGGGTGAGCTTCATCCATCAGCTGAAGGCCTTACTAGAACAGATGAGGTCCCCAAGGAAGAAAGGAATTTTATCTCCAGATGCCTTCTGACCCAGACTGCAACATCAACTCTACTCAGGAATTCTGCAGATTTCAGACTTGCTAGTCAACAATAATATGAGCCAATTTCTTAAAATCAGTCTTTCTCTATGTATGTATACACAGATTGTATTGATTCTGTTTTTCTAAGAACTCTAATACAACATGATTGTATGCTGTAACTTCTGAAAATTTCTATGTATAATCTCACATTAAATTTCTATGTATAATCTCTGGGTCAAAATAAATAATTGATTTAAAATTTTTATTTAAGAAATAGAGCCCTGGCTGGGTAGTTTAGTTGGTTAGAGTGTTGTCCCAATATGCCAAGCTGGTGGGTTCTATCCCTGGTCAGGGCACATAAAAGAAGCAACTAATGAATGCATAAGTAAGTGGAACAAATCAATGTCTGTCTGTCTCTCTCTCTCCCCTAAAATCAATCAATCGAAAAAAAAAATAGTCATGATAGCTAAGAGCATGAAATTAATGTTTTGAAATTATTATTTCCAATGCAAAGAAGCCAAAAAACAAACAAACAAAAAACCCAAACAACTTCCTCCAAAAACCCAAATCTCTCTCTTTTAACAGGTAACTGATAAATGATAGCTAAAATCAACTTGAAATACCCCACAGGTCCAATGGTTACCCAGAATCTGCCTCCTCTTCCTCTCCAGTGTTATACTTCAATTGTAATTACATGCTCAAACCAAGAAGTTGAGCTTGAGACAAAAAAAGTATATAGCTGACAAAGTCAGAGACAGCAAAAAATATGCTTTCCAAGTACAAGTAATGCAAGAAATGACAAGTGAAGTGAAGGAGAGATTTCAAAGCTTGAAAAACAGTCATCAATACTGACAGATTACTGTAATTCTAGCTGCTAGCAAGATCGATTTGGGCAGCATTTGACAATCAATATTGTCCTCATTTAGTGAACAACATTAGATTCATAGTTACAGAAGATGTTCCAAGGATAAAATTTAAACTGTATTTAATGATCATAAATAGCACAATTTATGCTGTGGAATCTTAGTGGGTACTTTTATTGGGCATAAAATAAGTGACACAGCAGTGTAATTATCAAATATAATTGAGTTTATTACATATTATTTTACCCCTTCACTTCTATTATGAGGATTAAAGTAGTAACTCTGGTGATTTTGAAAGCCTACTTCTATCTCAATTTCTAAGTTTTATTGATCTGTTTTAGATCACATAATATTTTTTCCTTATCCAGATTTGTCAAAAACATACATTTTAAAATTTAATATATTTCTGAAATATTTGTTATTTTAAATTAAAAGACATATTCATATTTCAATATCTTAAAATAAAACATCACTGTAATTTATTATGTAAATTTTCACTTAAAAATCAAGTAATTCACTTGTATCAAGTCTTTCCTCCCAATGTTTAAAATTAATATAGAATTTTGTGAATCTTTGTCAAATATGACTATGTGTTCTTCAGATTAGCAAAGGCTAGGAGTATCTCTACTATTTACTTTAATAGCATGGGAAAATAATTTCCATAAAGCTTCTAAATTCAAGCTTCCAAGTCAAGAAAAATTTGATCTGTCTTATTTAATGTTTTTACTCTGTTCAAGAATCAATTTTGCTGATAGAAATTGCTCATATTTGCTGTGTAAATAAAGTGTTCATGTTTACTGTTTTCATCTGAAATTATCTCTCTTCATCTTAGATTTTCCTCCAATGTGGTATCTATTAACGTCTCAGCAAGATTTAACTATTACGAACTTCTCTAAGCAGACTTGAAAATCCAATCCGATCAATTAACCTACCAACCAAGCAAACACAAAAACCCAATTAGGCAATTCCATGGTGTTGGGAAGAGTTGTTTTATATTGACTGTAATCTTTACACATAACAGAATTAATCACTGCACACAAAAATGTACCTTATTTTATTTACTGAGTACATCCAAATTCATTATCTCATTTAATCTTCACAACAATTCTGAGATGGGTATTAGCATGTTTTTTACAGAAGAAAAAAGTGAGGTTTAGAGGTTCTGTGACTTCGCCAAGGTCACAAAGCAGAGCTTCAATTAAAAGCAGTGTTTTCTAACTGCAAATCTAGTTATCAGACCTCTACTGTAATGTGCAAATCTGAAATAGCTCTCAAGAGTATGAACTTAGGTGCAGGAAAAGAAATGAAGCCATATCCCCAACACTTTTAATTTTGCATTTAAAACTACTTTGTAAAGTGTGCATATTAAATGTTACTTGTACCTTGGGCCAGAAATAGTGTGTGTTTGCCCAATAAATCCAGTTCCTGCTATATAATACAAGAGGCAAATAGAGTTTGTATTACAATCTAATCTCTCTCTTACCACTTTCCCAAAAGATTTAAGGCATTCTTTCCACCATCTTATTTTATTTTATTTTTTTAAATATATATTTTATTGATTTTTTACAGACAGGAAGGGAGAGGGATTGAGAGTTAGAAACATTGAAGAGAGAGAAACATCGATCAGCTGCCTCCTGCACAGTCCCCCTACTGGGGATGTGCCCGCAACCAAGGTACATGCCCTTGACGGGAATCGAACCTGGGACCCTTGAGTCCGCAGGCCGACGCTCTATCCACTGAGCCAAACTGGTTAGGGCTCCACTATCTTTTTTAAAAAATATGTTTTTATTTTTTTTAGAGAGAGGAAGGGAGAGGGAGAGAGAGAAACATTGATGTGGAAAAGAAACATCGATTGGCTGTCTTCCACAAGCCCCCTACTGGGGATTGAGCCCACAACCCAGGCAGGTGCACTGAACGGGAATTGAACCGGGGTCAAGGGCACATACCTCGGTTGCAGGCTCCTCCCCGGTAAATGGGACGATGCTCAACCAACTGAGCCACATTGGTCAGGGCTCAACTGTGTTTTAAATAAAACGGAAGAGGACACTAACCTCAGGATGAACATCAGAATCAGGCGGGCTATAAAGAAGCAAAGGTCAGAAAGAAGACAACCTCAATGGACCTGACAATGTGGAGAAATTAGTTAACGGGTAATAATCTGTATATTCCTTGTAAGATTAATTACTTTTGTAGAGCTATGCCGGGAATAATAAACCGAACTCTTATATTTCACTATAATAACCACTTCAAATCTGAGTTTTCAACTTAAAGTGAAGCTCTAACTGCCATACCAGGTAAATAAGAAATGCTATATAAATGTCATTAATGTTAATCAATGTAACATGGCATGATCCACCTATAATTCCATTTCATGGTGTCAGAATACATGAGAAATTACATAAAATTCAGATAATGTAAGCTAATTTTCATCAAAAGAAGAAAATGCGGCAGACTTGTAATAAATCCATTTCATATGGAAAAAAACATAGTATATATATTTTTAATTCTTATCTGAGGATATTTTTTTAGTGATTTTTAGAGAGAGTTGAAGAGAGAGGGAAAGACAGAGAGAAATATTGATGTGAGAGAAACACATCATTAGTGGCCTCCTGCACAAGCCCCGACCAGAGCCCTAACCAGAGCCCAGGCCGAGGAGGAGCCTGCAACCGAGGTACGTACCCTTGACCAAAATCAAACCTCGACCCTTTGGTCTGCAGGCTGATGCTCTATCCACTGAGCCAAACCAGCTAAGGCTAGAATATTTTTAAAAACCTTCCCTGTAAAGCTTAAATCCATAATCCTATATAATAAAAGGATAATATGCAAATTGTCACCTCGACCAGGAGTTCAACCAGTGTTTGACCAGGGGGTGGGGCCAGCCGGCCAACCGTGCATGCGGCCCCTCCCCACCGCCAGCCCACACCTGATTGGCCCCCTACACCCCTCCCCCCAACTGGCCTGGCCTGGTTGGCTCCCGATCAGGGCAGGCCGGCTGGACCCCACCCGTGCACAAATTCATGCACCAGCCTCTAGTTTATTATATAAAAAGAAATAAAATGCTTTTAATCATATAGGAAAAGTAAAAGAAAACATAAACCTATTTTACAAAGGAATATCAGAAAACAATTTAAAATTTAGAACTGTGTGCATATCGTGTCCCAGGCACTGTTCTAAGAGCTTTACACATATTGCTTCATTGAGTTCTCATAATACCATGAGCTAGATATTATCATTCTCATTTTATATACATGAAAAATTAAGACTGACTGAGATTGAATAACTTGTCCAAGACTAGCTATATAGCATTTGAGGCCAGGCAATCTGGCTCCAGTAACCATATTCTTAAACACTCAATTTCCTCGCAAACTTCCATGTCTCTCTGTTGTTCCCTCTGCTTCTGGAATGCTCTTGATCTCACCCACCCAAAAAACTCAATCATCCTTCAAGATTGGTTCAATCCTCATATTTCTCAGAAATGTTTCCTGATACCACAACCCCTTTCAGCTAAATAAGAGGCCCCTTGTTATGATACTTCCAGAATATGCTGCATAACTACTATAGCACATATACTGAAAACAGTATATTTCTTTAACTAGATTGAGTACTTCCCGATGACTGTTTTGGTTATTTCTGCACATCCAGAGTAGCAGAGTGCCTAGCACATAATGGGGCTCTAATTAATTAACCAAAAGGCAATTAAGCACTGATTTAAAAATATATAAAATAAATTACCCCATTCAACTATCGTAAGTGCTCAAATTCAAATACTGGGGAGGAACTCTACCACCTATATATCAGTAAACAGAAATTCAAAGGTCTTAAAAACAGAAGAAACATTTACCTTGGAAAGTAGACAAATATTAGAATAAAAACCATATATTAAAAAGGATACAAGTTTTGATACAGTGGAATCAGTGATTTCAGAGCACGGCTTGCATTTATAGCTGTTGCTCGAACCATAATGGGCAGGACCTTTCCATTCACAATAGCACCATCAAAAAGTGGGCCAAAGAAGGGAACCTAATTGAAAAATTAGAACATAATTTTATACTAAAATTGAAGAAAGGTTTATGTAAGAACAATCAAG
The DNA here is from genome assembly GCF_000147115.1 of Myotis lucifugus. Classification (NCBI taxonomy): domain Eukaryota; kingdom Metazoa; phylum Chordata; class Mammalia; order Chiroptera; family Vespertilionidae; genus Myotis; species Myotis lucifugus. The sequence goes on along the minus strand of NW_005871070.1, from coordinate 3,936,432 downwards.
ACACTGCATACAACAATGTTTCTGCTTTCCCTTTAGTTCTTTCTTCAGTAGAAATACTATTCAAATTCATTTATTTTCCATGATGGGTCATTCACACTAGAACAATAAACAAGAAATGCAAAAGGTCTACATGGTTTCATTCAAAAGAACTGTGTACTTGATGTAACAGACTAAAAAATTTATATTCCCTGCCAACTTTCAAATTTTTGTAGCCTCAATTGTACCAAAAAATTCAACACTGGAAATAAATTCCTCTTTCTCCATTAGTAAACACAGGCAAGGTATACATTCTTATAGGCAGCAAGTTAATTTTTTAAAAATTATTTTTGTGTGATACCCAGCTTTATTACAAAACCTGAAACATTTCTATTACAGAATTTCTTAGAAAAATCTTTGTTTTGATAATTGTCATTTTTATCACATGACTGACAATTTCAAGTTATTCTGTTTGACTATGGTTGGTACAAATGGCAGCTGAAGGCAAGCACATGAGCTGTGAATAATACAGTAAATATTTTAAGCTTATGGCCTCATATTGTCTCTGCTGCATATTATTTTTCAGTTTAAAAAAACACACATGAAAATGTAGAAAACATCCTTAGCTTGTGGGCTATACAAAAATAGAAAGTGGGCCATAGTTTGCTGACCTTTGGTTTAGATGAACCTTATAAAATCTGGCCATAAGCTTAAATTCACACATAGGGAACTTAACTAAAGGAATTCTTAAGATTCATGATCAAATGTCAAAAAGTAAGTTTTCTATAAACTAAAAGTATTAAATTAAAAAAGTAAGAAACATGAAAATACTACCAAACATTTATTATTTTGAAGGAAAATACTTACACAGGTATGTTTCAATCCCACAGTATAACACATCCAACTAGAACAACTTACTTGGCTTTAAAAAACACACTTTTTAGAACACATAGTTTTAGTACTCTAACTTATTAAGTGACATAACTAAATAATCACATAATCTTAACAAGATATATCAACTAAAATATAGGAATCATATGTTCTAGTTATAAAGGAAATTATTACTTCTGACTGTGTCTTTTAGGAAATAGTAATCATTCTTTCAATAAAAGGTAAGCCCTTTTGTGAGCTTAGCATAAAAGAACTTGCACTCTGGCACTACCAAGCTTTCTCCCTTTTGAACATAGTTTCTTGCTACTTTTCCTGTCTTAGCTCCTTCTGAACCAGACTAAGACAATTCACATAGCTACCAGAGTTTGTCTCATTTCCCACCATTTTCACAACTTGATGTCTAGTCTAAATCCTTCTGAAAGAAGAAACAAAGCCATATAGAACTCAAAATATATTACTAAAATGTAAGATAAGAAGTTCTCACCTCTGGTTTTTTCATTATCTGGATACTGAACATGTGATTTTTCATTGGATATATTACAATAAGGACATCACCAAATTCTGTAGGAATAATTCCTCTTCTGTAGTCTCGAGTATGCTCTGACCAAACAATGTGTACTTCATCATTTCCTAAATGTCTCAACTAGAAAACCAAGAAAATAGTTCAGAGTGCTTTAGAAAAGCTCTGTATTTATATAACTACTGTTAACATACTATAAAAAGATGAAAAGGTAAATAAATAACAAACCATATTTTAAAAATTTCATTTGACCATTTTTTTACAACACATGAAACACAAACATTCAAAGACATCAGGTGACACTACAGAAAACCAGACAGTTTTTAATGATCTATAGTTAATGGGAAACAGAGAAATTAGATAAAAAAAGATTCATATACATCCCCAATACTCTCCTTAACTAGCAATTGCACCAATTCTCCACTACCAAACTTTTTAAAAGATCGTTTAAAAGATTGTTTTTAAAGTGATTGATTTAGCCCAGCTGGCTTGGCTCAGTGGTTGAGCATCAACCTATGAACCAGGTCACAGTTCCATTCCTATTCTGGGCACATGTCTGTGTTGCGGATTCGTTCCCCAGTAGGGGGCGTGCAGGCGGCAGCTGATCAATGATTCTCTCATTGATGTTTTTATGGCTCTCTCTCCCTCTCCCTTTCTCTCTGAAATCAATAAAAATTAAAATAAAATAAAAAGTGACTAAGATTCTTTTTTTTTAAAATCATTCTCTGGAAGTGCTAATAGGCAGTGAACTGGTCTAAAAGAGGTAACAGGAAGAGAAGTAAAAGAAATAGATCATTCATAAATTGGGTAATCACCTATTAAGTATGAAAAAGTTGACTATATCTGGTTTAACAAATTTATTTTCAGGTTTTCTTTGTCTATGAAACTATGCCTATGAAATTCATCCAAATAGACTTCTTTAGAGTTGGTAGACTCTCAATATGTTATTTAAATATTTGTGATGCTTACTAAGATGTTTTTGGCAATCAGAGAGAGATCATTGTTATTAACTTAATTAGGGTACTCCTAAGGCTTAGGAAGAGCCACACTCAAGGGGCCAAAGAGCCACATGTGGCTTGCGAGCCGCAGTTTGCCAACCACTGGTCTAGGCCATGGGGACAGAAGTGGTCAGTAGGCTGTCTGAGACTGCTGCTGGCAGTAGCCACCCCAGTGCACGTAGCCTTTGTTTTTGCAGTAGCCATCCTTCTGGCCTCGGAAGTAGCTACCACAGGTACCCTGCTTGTGGTCAAACTCCACTCATTGTTTTCTACAAGGCTGCTCAGCTTCTCCGCCAGCTTATAGAGCCAGGTCATGTTGGGCACTGGGCTCCGTGTTGGCTGGTTCAAGGAGGCCATCAACTCTTCATTAATAATCATCTTGCTAGTGATGGCGTGCACAGTGGGCAGGTTCAGCCTAACCAGTGTCTCCATGCTGATGTAGTCATAGAAACTGCTGTAGGTAAAGCAGGTCTGCAGTGACTCTTCCTGGATCTTCCTAACCAGTATGATTCAGACTTTGTTGGCCTCAAAGACAAGGTCCCCATACTTTGGGGACCTTATCTTCTCATTGAAGGTCTTCCAGTCGCCCATCTTCATTGATTCAGGGGGATCCAGGAAGGGCTGTCATTGGCCCACTCGCAGATGGTAATGGAACTGCTTGCTGATCATATGTTGGTGGGCATCACTCTGTTGGGCGGCCATGTAGGGGATCTCCAGGAGCATGGCAGACACCACGTAAACACACTCCAGCAGCTCCAGGTTGATGTGCAGGTGGAAGGGCACCTGCCACTCCACCTTCTCCCGCTCCTGGCTGGGCTCCTTTAGGCGGTGTAGTAGAGACCCTGGCCAAGAAGTTTCTGGGCCTGACTCCTTGACTGGATGTCCAGCAGGGCACTGTGAGCATCATTGGACAGTCCTTGGTGGAAGGCACAGATGCACAGCTGTACCATGGTGCGGTTTTACAGGATCTGTACTGGACGGACTGTGTGCTGTCTTTTTTTGTTGTTGTTTTTTAACTTTTTGTGAATGCTGTCTTGTAGGTGTCTCATAGCATGAGGTCGTGGACCTGGTACCAGTGGGAGATATGGCAGAGGATGGCGCACGTGCAGTCTGTGCAGTTTTTGGCATAGATGTACTTGCAAAGTCTCTCCATTAGCACAGCTGAGTCCTTGCCCTCATTTTTTGCTTGATCTTGGTTGGACTTTGAGGAGCCCTTAGGGAAGGTAAGCTGCTGCTGATGGGCCTTATAATTAAACTTGCAGACGGTGTGCAGAATGCACCTCAAGCAGACATGACAGATCTCCTCAGTGGTGCCCTTCTCTTCCAGGTAGCACTGCACAAGCTCAATGATTGGAATATACCTGTGCCTCATCCTTCAGGTGCTCCACATACTCTTTGGAATGAGGATCAGTATTTTGCATTATTTTGGTAAATTCTTCACCCATTCATTCCACCAGAGTTAGGATACAGCCATAAACACGCAGTGGCTGGTCAACATTATGTGGCTTTTCACTCTCTTCCAGAATGTTCTCTTCAACAAAGATGGTTTTGCAAACAGGATGTCCATCAGCTCATTGATGCAGTCCAGGCTTCATGTATGTGGCCAGGTTGGCGTTGTAGTCATAGAGAGAACTTGATTTTGATGATGACATCCTCCCCAAGGTTATTTTCAGAAGCAATCTGAACCAGTAGCTGTAGCAGCTCAATCTGGGTTGCACAATCAGTTCCCTTCTTGCCTTGTACCTGAAGGATCTCATTCAGTTTCTTGATAACAACAGTGTGGATGGATGATCTCAGTTCCTCTGGCAAACATTTTTGGTTTCTCCTTAATGAGCACACTCCATCTCGGACCCTTTCCCACTCCCCACATTCATTGTCCTCCTCCTCATCCAGGTGCTTTGATTTCCTATCGTGCTGCTTCTTGGCTTTGTCCTCCCATTTCTTCTCAGTAGCCCTCTTGTCCTCCTCTGTGGCCGTTTTAAGGAATCTTGAGGCCAACATGGTCTGTTTCCCTTCCTCCTCCTCCTCCTCTGAGTCAGAAGACGTTGAACCTGTGTCCCACCCTTCATCCTCTTGAGTCCTCATCTTTATCCTCCATCTTTTTTAGAAACTTTGACTCTCTCCAGAAGGAGCTTCTGGTTTCTTCTTCAAGAAAGCTGCAGCACTGACTCTGTCTTCATCCCTATCTAAAGAGCCTTTTGAATCCTTTCTTCTCAGCATCTTCATCTGCAGACTGTTCAGGGTTCTGCTTATAATTTGTAATAAGGGACTCAAAATCTTAGTGTGTTTTTGGATCCTCTGGAGCAGGGTGCTCAAGGCCTTAGCATTGTTCTTATTCATCTCCTTCTTCACTTCCTTCTTTCCATAACTCATTAATATAGTCTCTTAAATCAGCCAGGATACGGATATAGAACTGGGGACACCTTTCTTATCCACAATGCTTTTAGCCTTCCCATATGCTTTTGCCAGGAGCTCAAACTCTTCCAGGCACTTAGTGACATCCTGAATCTTCATGGCATTACCAAGGGTCTGATAAGGTTGGTCAACTCCTCAAACCTGTAGTCCTGGGCACTTCGAACCACTCTCTTGATATCTTCTTCGTCTTCACTCAGCAACAATGGCTGTTTGTGGTAGTTACGCCTGACAGGTTTGGTGACAAGCTCCTCCCTGAACAGGGACAACTGATGCTGAAAAACTGTGATATGGCAGATCAGCTGAGCCTACGAGTCACACCACAGAACTCTAATTGTTCTTAAAGTCCCCAATACTAATCTATCTAGAAAATCCTAATCACTATGGATGTTAAGTATTTGAGAATACAAGGTAAATTCCTGAACTTTAAAATTTGTATTACTAAACAAGAAATGTCTTCTCAGATACTTTGATGGATTATAAGATATAGGCAGCTATTATTATTCTAAAAATAATAACCAGCTAAATCTAGACACCAGAATCTATTTTAGAAATATAGTATAAATATTTTTTCTTTTAAGGAGGACTATTTTTTTTATAGGTTTAAGTGGATTAAATAACTTTTTTTTTAAATTTTGGAAACCATAAATGTGCTTATTACTCTAACTAAATGACGGTAGACCTCAAATATCAAAATATTGTATAAGTTTTAATTCCCATTATTTATATCACACACAGACTTGAATGATATACTAGTAAATGTAGGACTTAGGCTTTGTGACATATTTAAAAACCAAAAAAGATTACACAACTCAAAAGCCATGGCTCTATAATTTCATTTTTTAATCAAAATACTTTAAAAATATCCTTCCTATACAGCCATCCCCACGTGTCAGTTTTCCTAATAGGTTTATGTTAACTGAATACAAAAGAAATGTGAAATAAATTTAACCAGGAGGGATGATCCAATCTAATTTTGATACATTAATGTCATATGCTGTACATGTTACAATAGCAGCCAGATCTAATACTAAGCTCCAGGCTATACTGAGATTTCCAAATGGCAGATTGTTCTAAGTGATATCAAGTATAATTGAAGTAATAAACGATAGCAAAAGCTGAGCACACTGTCAGGAAGAATTTAAGTATTTACTTTTTAAAATTAAGTGAGTTAGGTTAGGAAAGACAAGACAACTGAAATAATGCAGGTCTCAATTTACAGAAAATTCCTTTTATTTATCTGCTACATTAACCCTTGAACTCTTGCCAAAGCTATCTATAATTTCTACTGTTCACTTATCTAAAGAAATGAGAGAAAAGGGCAACTGTAGTTTTATCTTATAACCAAGGCTTCCCTTCAAATATCTACTACAGAGTATTAAAAGTCTGTTTAATGGAAAAGAACAATACATTTTTACCAAGATGTTGTAATGAAGATATTTGTGGTCCAGAACCATGTGTATAACAAAGTTATTCTAAACATGTTCAAGCAATTTAAGGGAAAGCTTCAAGAATATCCCTTATGATTTATATTCAAATGCTAAAAAAGTAATTATTTTATTCTGTCATGACAAGGCATGCTTTTATATCTATATATAGAATAATCCTACTATATAATAAACACAAATTGAGAAATTACTAATCATTGTTATATATCTTAGAAATTTCTGAAAAGACTACTAAAAAAATCAATTTTGAGTGCTTAACAGTTAATAGAAATTTCAGAAGTGTGTTTGATATATTTTATTTGACATAAAAACTTTATATAAGATTTTATATTTACTTATTTCTTATCTCTCATGGATTTACAAGACTATGTATAGTCAACGAGTTTTTCTATACTCTGAAAACACTCAAAGGGGTTCCTAACTACATGTACTACATTTGTACCAGATATCAATCACTTCTGAAATAGAGTACAAGACTTATGTATATGGAGTAGGTATGTTAAAATCACTAGCAACCAACTACTCTTCCAAATTCACTTCAACTACTGCTGAAGTTATTTTGGAATTCAAAGTATATAACATTGGCTGTAGATTATCATTACCAGTTTATGAAGACAAAGCAGTTAAATGAAATTCAACATGTGTAAAATCGAAGTCCTTAAACCATTATAGAATATTAGCACCAGAAGAGACCTTGAAGTTCTATTTTCCTACCCAATACAGGAACTTCCACTGCAATATTCCTGACAAGTAATCCTGCCTCTGCTTAAATACTTCTAAAGTTAGGTAGCTTAAAAATTCATAAATCAGTCCATTTATTTTTAAAGAGCTTCAATCATTAGAACATTCTTTATGCTAAGCTAAAATATCCCTTTCTGAAGCTAGTTCTGCCAAAATGAGAAGGATTATCAAGTAAATCCAACCTATATTCTATATATTTTCAGATCAGACTAATAATATATCTCAACTTTACTTTTCCAGGCTAAAAGTGTCCTTAGTTCCTCTTCTTACAGTTTACAAACCAATTCATTATCCTGAATTATTACCTCAGTTTATTGATATTTCTATAAAACTGTGGTGTTCTGACAAAGAGCACTGGCCTATCTATCTATAGTGGCACTACTACTTTGTTTTGTTCATTACATTTAATTTTCTGCATTTTTATATCTTTGGCTCAAATAGAAGTTGCAGTCAATTCAAACCCCTAAGTCTTTTTCTACACAGTTCCTTTAAGCTGGTACAACTGAGTGCTAGAACTAAAGAGAGGATTTCATATTTATTCTCATTAAATTTTACCTTGTTAGGTTCAGATTATCTTTAAGCCTATTAAGGTCATTAATCTGATTCTGCTATTCAATGTGTTGCCTCTCTCTTTCCCAGATTTGTGTTATTCTTAAATTCAGATTCTTGTGTCTTCATGTAAATTTTGGATACCAATGTCAAATGGGACACAGGTTTGGTAAGAGCCATTACAGATGTTCCTCCTGGTTAAAAAAATATCCACACTTACTAAATGTTTACTAAGTGCTTTGTGATAACTTATTTAATTTTTACAACAATGCTAGATGGTAAATATAATTATAATTACCTCCATTGTTATAGGTGAGGCACTGAAGCTTAAAAAGATAAAGCAAGCTTGGCTAAGGTCACACATAACTAGTTCCAGAAACCACACTTTAACCACTTCCCTATATTGCCTCTTATTAAATAATTAATTTATGTCTCTAGATATAATTACACAACTAGTTATGAATATACTAACTGAACTATTATAAAGACTACATTTCTTCAATTTGTCCACAAGAAATGACTTTGTTAAATGCTTTATACTGTCTATGGCTTTCCCTGATCTAGTAATCCTATTAAAACAAATTAAGTTACTTTGATGCAATTTGTTATGGTGAACTCATCGTGGCTCCTAGTGATCACTACTTCATTACCTAAGTGCTCACAAAACATCTGTTTAATAATCCTATTTTGCCAGGCATTGACATGGAGTTCATGAACGTTAGTAATTTTTGTAGTTGGTGGCCTGTTCAATCTCTTTTAATGAAAATCGGATGCCTGACTATCTTATGGTAGTGTTCTCATTTTCCATGATTATGAACAGAGAGAGATTCCAGAGTCAATTCTAGATTTCCTCATGGCCACAGAACATCACTCTTCTGGAGTTGGAGACTAGAATTCATGTAAAGTAATTTCATAAAATCAGCTTACTCTATGACTTCCCCATTTCTGTTAAAAGCACCAAACAATTCATTATACTCAGGGTCAAAACCTGAAAATCATCAATTTCTGTTTTCCTTACTGTATCTCTAACAGGCTCTTCATTAAAAAAAAAAAATTATACTCCTTTTTTGTACTTTCCTATTTCTTCTACTGTTGCCCAAGGTCAGATGCCTGTCATCCTACACAACTGAACTAGTTCATGAGTTTCTAAAAGGCCTTCTTCTCTCCTCCTTCCTGTCGTCCTTCCTACCCAATTCTTTCATACGTTAGAAAATACTGAGAGCTGAGTAAATGCACTGTGCTATCCACTACAGATACAATGGTGAGGAAAAAACAGACATAGTCTCTGCTCTCACAAAGCTTCAAATCCAGTGGAGGAGACAGAGTAAAATAACTAGGCAATCTACACTAATAAAAGAGAAACATGGTAATTAGCGTACGACCGCTACCCTTCCCATTGGCTAATCAGGGCGATATGCAAATTAACTGCCAACCAAGATGGCGGCCGGCAGCCATGCACTGAAGCGAAAAGGGAGGCTTGCTTGCTCCAGTGATGGCAGACTCCAACGTTCCCTGCCTGACTTGCCGGCCTCTCAGCTGCAACTCTAAGTAACTATGTTGCAAATACAGAAGCTAAACAAAACCCCAGAAACCTGCGTTAGTCAGCCAGGCTTCAGCCAGCCGGACCGCAACATTGTATCAAATACAGAAGGTAAACAAAAGGCCAGAAACCTGCTTTCAGCAGCGAGGCCTCAGAGCTAAAGCTGGCCCAGAATAAAAAAAAAAAAAAGAAAAAAAGGAGCGGTTGGGAGCTTCAGTCACCCGCCAACCGGAAAACG
>NW_005871070.1:3925009-3926369 GCF_000147115.1 Myotis lucifugus | reverse complement strand
GGACTGGGGGACCCCCCTCCCAAGTGCACAAATTTTTGTACACTGGGCCTCTAGTCTAATCTAATAAAAGATAAACATGCAAATTGACAGTACTTTCGCTATGCCTTAAGCCACGCCCATCAGCCAATTAGAGTGACTATATGCAAATTAACCCAACCAAGATGGCGGCCAGAAGCCATGGAGCTGGAACAAGCAGGAGGCTTGGTTGCCCCAGTGATGGAGGAAGCCAAGCTTCCACCTGCCGCAGCTGGCTCTGAGCTCCACTGAAGGCAACAAAGTTTCAATTATAGAAGGTAAATAAATCCCAGAATAAAAAAGAAAAAAAGAAAAAAAGGAGAGGCTGGGAGCTTCCGTTGCCGGGGGGCTTGGCCAGCCTGAAAATGACCCTCAGCCCCTCACCCAGACTGGCCAGGTACCCCAGTGGGGACCCCCCACCCTAAAGGGGGTGTGGCCAGCCTGAAAACAGCCATCAGCCCCTCACCCAGGCGGGCCAAATCTCCATGGGGTGAGGGACCCCTCTGGGGGGGGGCTTGACCAGCCTGCAAATAGCCATCAGCCCCTCACCCAGGCTGGCCAGGTACCCCAGTGGGGACCCCCACCCTGAAGGAGGTGTGACCAGCTGCAAACAGCCATCAGCCCCTCACCCAGGCTGGCCAGGCACCCCAGTGGGGACCCCACCCTGAAGGAGGTGTGACCAGCTGCAAACAGCCATCAGCCCCTCACCCAGGCTGGCCAGGCACCCCAGCGGGACCCCCACACTGATCCGGGACACCCTTCAGGGCAAACCAGCTGGCCCTCACCCATGCACCAGGCCTCTATCCTATCTAATAGACAAACATGGTAATTGACCATACATTTACCACGCCTCCCATTGGCTAATCAGCATGATATGCAAATTAACCGCCAACAAAGATGGCGGCTAATTTGCATACTGCAGGCAGGGCGGGACAGTGCAGCCGCCAGCACGAGCCGCTGCCATCCTCGTGCCGCAGGCCGGCCCGTGGCCGCAGGCCGGCCCCCCCAGAAGGCCAGTGATCTGGGCAGAAGCCAGTGGATCCTGGGGGGAGATGGGGGTTCCCTTGCGCCAGGCCTGACACCTCTGGCCGAGGCGTCAGGCCTGGGCGAGGGGCGGAGCTGGCAATTGGACGGGTCTGGGGGTCCCCTGCCCAGGCCTGACACCTCGGCGAGAGGCGTCAGGCCTGGGCAAGGGGCCAATCCAGTGATCGGAGGGTGATGGGGGTCGACGCCTCTGGATGAGGCGTTAGGTCTGGGCGAAGGTGGAGCCGCTGATCGGGGGGAGATTGGGATCCCCTGCCCAGGCCTAAAGCCTGGGCCAGAGGCGTCAGGCCTGGGGCGGGGG
>NW_005871070.1:3900705-3924909 GCF_000147115.1 Myotis lucifugus | reverse complement strand
TAGAAACTAAACAAAACAGACAGCAGGGGGGGGGGGGGGGGGCCCCCCCTAAGGGAGAAAGTTTTTTTTTTTTAGGGGGAAGAGGCCCCCCCCCGTCCGAGGGGGGGGAATATTTTTCCCCCCCCCCCAAAAAAATAAACCGGGGGGGGTAGGCTTTTTCCCCGCGGGGGGGGGGGGGTCACAACCCCCCCCAGCCGGCGATTGGTGTGAACTACAGAGGAAACACCTTTTCTGACCGCTCATTGGTTAAGCTCCCTGTATGCCACTGGTAATATTCTTAGTAACTTGGGTAATAAGAATCCAAAAAGGTGATCTAGGGTTTTTCACCACACTCCTGGAGAAAAAAACGAAGGTCCGCTGCTGGAGGGCTAAGAAATGTCATATCCTGCCCTAGCCGGTTTGGCTCAGTAGATAATGCCTTGGCTTGCCGATGGCAGGGTCTGAGTTCAATTCTGACCAAGGGCATGTACCTAGGTTGCAGGCTCCTCCCTGGCCGGGGCCCAGGTCAGGGCTCATGCAGGAGGCAACCAATCAAAGTGTTCCTCTCACTTTGATGTTTCTCTCTGTCTTTCCCTTTCTCTTCCACATTCTCTAAAAATCAATGGAAACATATCCTCAGGTGAGGATAAAAAAAAAATAATAAAGAAATTTTTATTATATGAAAGACACATCTTGAAAATGCCTAAAGAAAGTTGTCATTTTTTCATGGTGAAGGGACGGGAGTCCATGTTGATGAAAACACCTTGGTGGCTGCGGTGACTGGCAGTGGCTGCAGCAGCGGGGTGATGGGGCTGGTGCCTTCCCCTGATCAGCTCGGTCACCTCCCACAAAGGGAGGCCAGACTGCGGCTTAGGCCCTATCCCCAAGGGGAGCAGGGAGCGGGCCTAAGCCGTTACTAGGACATCCCCTGAGGACTCCCAGTATGTGAGAGGGGGTAGGCTGGGCTGAGGGACACCCCCCCCCCCAGTGCACGGGATTTCGTGCACTGGGCCCCTAGTCCTATATAATAAAAGGGTAATATGCAAATTGACCCTAACAGCAGAATGACTGGGAATGACTGGTGACACACACTGACCACCAGGGGGCAGATGCTCAATGCAGGAGCTGTCCTCTGGGGGTCAGTGCGCTCCCACAGGGGAGCTCTGCTCAGCCACAAGCCAGGCTGGAGGCTGCCAGTACAGCGATGGTGGTGGGAGCCTCTCCCGCCTCCTCAGTAGCACTAAGGATGTCAGACTGCAGCTTAGGCCTGCTCCCCGCTGGCAAGTGGACATTCCCCGAGGGCTCCCGGGCTGCCAGAGGGATGTCTGATTGCCAGCTTAGGCCCAATCCCCTGGGCCTGGTCACAAAAATTTGTGCACTCGGGGGTGGTCCCTCAGCCCGGCCTGTGCCCTCTCGCATCTGGGACCCCTCAGGGGATGACCACTTGCTGGCTTAGGCCTGCTCTGCACCGGGCCTCTAGTGTTGTGGGTGACCAGGCTAGCAGGCGAGGGCAGTTGGGGGCAATCAGGCCAGCAGGGGAGGGAGGTTGGGGCCTTCAAGCCACGTTGTCATAAGATGGTCACCACAAGATGACCGGCAGGGAGGGCAGTTGGGGGTGATCAGGCCAGCAGGGGAGCAGTTAGGCGTCAATTAGGCTGGTAGGGGAGCCGTTAGGGGATGATCAGGCTGGCAGGTAGAAGTGGTTAGTGGCAACCAGGCAGGCAGGCAGGCGAGCAGTTAGGAGCCAGCGTCCCGGATTGTGAGAGGGATGTCTGACTGCTGGTTTAGGCCCGATTGAGGGGTCCCAGATGGGAGAGGGTGCAGGCCAGCTGAGAGACACCCCCCCACCCCCGTGCACGAATTTTGTGCAATAGGTATCTAGTAAATTAATAATTAACAATGTAGACAATGCTCTAAATATACTCCCCCAAAGGCAAGTATCAAAGAAAACTAAGCTATAATGGCAACTTGAAGAATGCAAAGAAGGTAATTAGGTTAGGTAGTTACTTCAGCAGATAGTGGGTATACATGCAGAAATTGAAAATGAGTAATACTGCCCCACACCCTCATGTTTTCCCTAATCTTCCAGACACTCGTATGTAGCAAAACATACAATATCATATACTCCTCAATCATGTGAAAAGCATACGTTCATACACATTCTTATAGCCACATATGTTTTCATACATTCACTTCCTGTGTGGATCATTCATTTATTTTTTAGTAACTAAGAAAAGCATCTTGCTCTAGCTGGTTTGGCTCAGTGGATAGAGCATCAGCCTGCAGACTGAAGGGTCCTGAGTTCGAGTCCAGTCAAGGGCACATGCCCGGGTTGCAGACTTGATCCCCAGTAGGGGGTGTGCAGGAGGCAGCCGATCAATGATGCTCTCTCATCATTGATCTTTCTATCTCTTTCTCCCTCTCCCTTCCTCTCTGAAATCAATAAAAATATATATATTAAAAAAAAGCTTCTTGACGCAATAGGCACAGCATCTATCTAGTACATGATACCTTAGTAGAGTAGACACTCAATAAATAATAATTAATAATTAAAAGGATAATACCACAGTACTAGTTAATTTTTTCCCTATCATTACATAGTGTAAGCATAAAAACAATTATCTGCAATTATGGAATTTATTTTAATATGCCACTTTGAAGGTGATAAATGCTATAAACAAAATAAAATTGGGTATGTGATGGAGTTACTGGGTAGAGGGGGCTACTTTGCTAGGATGATCTGGAAAGGATTCTCTGAGGAACTGTCTATATGAGTCTGAGAATAGGACAATGAAAATGAGAAAGCCTGATGATGTGGAGAAAGAGCATTTCAAATAGAAAGAATAGTAAGTGCATACTCCTGAGATAAGAACAAACTTGACATGCTGGCAGATTAGAATGACAGCCAGTAAGGCCACATGTGGTAAAGGGAAAAGAAAGCAACAGAAGATGAGACCAGAGGGGTAGGCAGGAAGGTGGCCAAGTCACGTAGGGCATTGAAGGCCATAGTGGGGAATTCAAATTTTATTCTACATGCAATGAGAAACCATTTTTATACCACACAAATTATATCATTTCCAGTAGTGAGAGAAATTTACTCTGGAGCATTTGTATTTTCTGGTTTCTCTATCTATTCTTATCATTAGGAGTGTATTTATAGAAATTGGGGTTAAGGATAGAGTCTATGACATTAAAATAGAATTATTTTATGTAAGGTTGTTATATTTTGGGACTGAAACCATGGGTATAATTCCATAACATTTATTAACTATTATATTACTACACTTTTACTAAAATAATTAAAATTTTGTTATTCCTTAAATTTTTTTGAACTTATTCTCCAGACTATATTTAGCATATAGTTCTTTGGAAAGTAAAGTATATTGCAATTATATTCCCAAATAAAATAAAAATAGGAAATATTAAAATCAGACCAAACGGGTCTATAAAAGCTCACTCATTTGCTAAACTATTGTGACCAAATTTTTAAAAAGAAAATGAATTGCTGTCCATTACACTAACAGTATTTCAGAAGAAACTGACATCAATAAAAGGCTTCTTTCCCCTCTTTTGGGGGGGGGGGGGAATCCAGGAAATGAAAGATAGACTAGAGAGTCCAACTAAATATGTTACAATTATCTGAACTTGATCTTTATCAAACTCGTAAAAGGATGATTCAGCTACCTATGAAGCAGAGTATCAGCAAGTGGCTAGAACAAGGAGACAGAGGAAATGAGACAAGCTCCTGTGAACACTTTATACCAATGCTTGCAGCACTTTTGATTTTTTTAGGGGTGAATAAACTCAGTTAAGTGGAAATTATTTTTAACCATTTTCCATCAATCCTCCTCAGGTAGAGATAATTTATAGAACAGATGATTTGAACTAGGGTTATATCAGGATTTTTGATATGGTGGAATAATATTTCTGAGAGAGACTACTTTGTTAGGTTGAATGTTTGGTTAATTTGTTCAAGAAGTACAGTCTAAAAAAAAAGGAAGTATAGTCTATATTGTAAAAATTCTGTTCTTACTGTCTTGAGCCTTGAAAAAGCTCCTCATCACAAGAAATAAAAGGATATATTTAAATATGTTCAAAGATATTTACCTCTTATTCTGAGAAAATAAAATGCTTAAAAATAATGTACAAAATCACCACATATTTTAAATAAAAAGTGAGAACTCAAATTAGTTTCTGTAAACTAGATATAAATGAGTTTCTCCTTTCAAGTTTAAAACAAAGAACCAGAGTCATAAATAATTCTAGCTTGCCAGAGGCATGGCTATTTCTTTATACTGACTGTCGACTATCTAATTTAATTAGAGGTATTAAACTCCATGCTGAGGTCAACGAGCCTTACATCCTCCAATATTACACTTCAACCAGTGCTCATTAATGTGTCTACTGAATGGATTAACACACTAAAGATATATGTACAAAGGAAAGGGGGACAACCTAATGATATCCAATTGTTCATTTGTAATAGGACACATGTTCTAGGCCTCAACTTATTACCTCTAATGTGGAATTTATTAAATTCAGGAGAAAAAATGCCAATACAGAAAGTGATTTTTTATTAAGGGGAACTGGTATAAGACAACTGGTTTCTATGATTAAGTTTAAACATTTAACCTTTTATTAAAAAGAAATTGATACTATAATAGAGCTAAAATATAAGCCTGTTACTTAGAAAAATCTTACATACTAGCACTCTGAAGAGCAGATTAAGGACAAGAGTAATAAAGAACAGGAAAAAGGAAAACTCAGTATATAGAGTAATAAATATTAAGTTGACAGGTTTTACTTTTATATGGTAGGTACTATATATGTGAAAGCAGCGACATTTAAAATTTCAAAATACTTAGAGATTAAATAACACACTTCTAAATAATACATGGGTCAAAAATTCTCAAGAGAAAATAAAAAATATTTTGAACTAAATGAAAATAAAAAAGTTCTGGAAAAGGATACTAGTGATGGGTGTATAACAGTAAATGAATTTTATGCCAATGGACTGTACATTTAAAGTAGTTAAAATGGTAAATTTCATGTTGCATATATATTTTATATTTAAAAAAAACACCTTTCTATACTTATATGAAACTCTTAGTGTTCAAGGTTTAATCCCTCAAAATTCCAATATTTAAAATTTTCACCATTTAAAAGTATAATTTCAAATAGAACTCAACTGTTTAACAATTCTTAAATGGTGTTATCATTTCCAAAATTAATTTTGTTGTGATACCTGATTGTTAAACATCCATTTCAGATTCTTATTATATAGAGACAAACCATTGTGAATGTTTTGAATGAAATAATAAATCTTACTTGACATTTCTACAAAGGTCACAGGTACGAAAGTTTAAGTACCATATAATGATCAGGTTTGATATAGTGAAGTAAAAATATCCTGACATAATTTTTAAAAAGTATTTTAACAAAAAATGATATACTTTATTCTGCTCTTATGCTTGCAATCTAAGGTACTATTAATTTTAGACTGTTCTGGGGTTTAAAAGTTGTATCCATGGAGCCAAAAAATGATGATGATGATAAATATGAGTCACTGCCAAGTTCTTAATGATTAAAATTATTTATCTTTTTGTATTATACTCATACTTACACACCTCCTCCTAAACCTACCACACTATTGTCTGTGTCCATCATGGCTCTTTTTGTAATTCTAAAAACTACATGCCAAGAAATTCTATAGCAAACCTCTATTGAACATGCTTTCCTACATTTATCAATTATCTTCACCTTTATTACTCATTTCAATCTAATTAGCGTCCTTATATTACTTTTACTAACCATTACTCATTTAGTAAGCATTTTCCAACAATATTCTAAAATATAAACAAAATGCATCAAGGATATTAAATCAATCTTATAAAATATTTGAGAAGAGTTCTGAAGTTCCTTTTCAATAGTGTGATAAGAGCACTGTTTTCATAGCTTATTATGAAGTGTACAGAGCTTTGATATCAAGCAACAAAATATCAAGTAAAATGACCTATGATATTAAGTTGGTTACATGCAGCAGTTTTGAATAAATGGAGGAGGAAGAAAAGATGGAGGAGGAAGAAAAGATGGAGGAATTGGAGAAGGCAAAGAGAAGAAATGTTGGATAAGATTTTAATTTTAAAGTATTTCTTCCTAACAAAACCATATACACACAACTGTTCTCTGAGGTATCCCTGTGGTCATTAAAATGATTTTTGAATAACGGTGCCAGCTACAGTAAAATGGTGTCATAGGTTTTAAAAGGTGTGGGCCATCAAAATTACTCCACTATCTCTCTCGTAAAATTTACTTAAATTAAATAAGGCTTATTTTATCTGCTATTTTAGTTTTAATTAAAATTTATAATAAAGAATGTTATATTTTAAGTGCTTTTGTAATAATTTACTTTTTCCCCCCTCCTTCAATCAATATAAATATATCTATCCATACAAAGGGACTTGAAATATAATTTCACAACTTTGTATACACAAGTTTTTCAATTTGTCAGGTCTCCATTTTCTTGAAGGCAAATCTTTAGTTAAGACTATCAATCATATCATTAAAGAAAATAGAGTTTGTTCTATAACAATACTGTTTCTGAAGATATTGGGTGAGTACTCAGAATTAGTGTTTGATCAACTAGATTACTAGTACTTACATATTTTATATATTAATTTTTGTAAATACCAGGATTTTAACACTTACTTTTTTGGTCAAAGAGTCATCAGACTCAGAAGGCATTCTTGTTGATACATGAAAAATTACTTCCATTGTAGAGGTAGCAAAATATGGTGTGGTCAATCCAGTGCTTTTGTTTTTTTGTAGTCCTCCCATGAAACCACAATGGTTTGTAAGATTTACCTAGAAGCAATGAAGAGACACAATATTAATCAACTAAACAAAATTAAAAAAAACTCAGTTGAAAAAGAGCAAACTTTTCACTTTGTAAAAACAAGGGGAACAAAGGGATCAATCAATGCTTGACCCAGAATTACCAGTTAGAGCTGCTCTATTCACTTTAGTATTTTTTCTTAAGTATTTGAAGATCCCTAATTAATAGGAGTTAATTAGAAAAGAAATGAACTGCTGTGTACTATGAATCTTTAATTAGGCTACTAGGTGTTAATGGTAAATTGTAAAGGCTGTGGGGGACACCAAGGCCACAGAGTAAAAATCAAGTAGCAAAAATCAAGACTGGAAATGATTTCGGGAAAAGTTAAAACAGTAATGCCACTTTGATAAAATTATTAATTAGGTGTATCATATTTACTCCTCAAAACTGCCTTCCTAATTATTAGTACGTATCATTAGCCCAAAACAAGAATATCAAAATGCAGAATTTAAGCATACTTCAAATGCATCGAACTAGGAATCAATCTGTGCAAAGATTTTTAAATATCTTTTTTTCTGATTCTAGATACAATAAAGGCTAATATCAGGGCTGTTGCATTGAATTATATTCCCTGGATCTGTGTGATGCATGGAAGTCAGCAACTTAAGTTCATTATAGAAAATTAAAGAAATAATGGTGAAAAAAATTTTAAACACTGCTTAAATTTCTCCATTCAGAGAAACCACTTATACATATGTTTTTAAATAATAAATCTGGATATCTGATAAAGTGAAGAATTATAAAAATAAAATCTCTGTACTTGGTGAAGAGATATGTCTTTTAACCATCAGTATCAGCTACTAATGGGTGAACATACCACTAATTTTTATACCATTACTATATGAGATTGATTCAGTAATACATTCATATAATTAACAATTCGAAAGATATACCTTCCATATCTCATCTTTGGCTACTCAGCTTTCCCAGAAAGCAATTTCTTAAGTATCCTTCCAAAAATGTTCTCTGTATATACAATTAAATTATTTTATGTATGTGTGTATATACATACACATAGCACGCATATACAATGTTCTGCACTTTGCTTCTTTTGCACTTAAAATGTCTTGTAAAATACTCCTTATTAGTAAGTAAAGAGTTTCCTCATTTTTGTTTTCATGGCTTCACAGTTCATTTTCTTGATGAACAATAATTTAACTAGTCCCCTACTTGAAGGATTTCTAAGTTGTTTCCAATCTTTTGCCATTACAGTCAATGCTGCAGTGAATAACACTGAACACATCATGTTGCATTTGTGAAAGTAGATCTGTAGGACAAATACTCCAAAATGGAACTGTAAGTCAAAGGGCATGTGCACTTTTAATTTTGAAACCCACTAGCCAAATTGCTTTTCATACATGGCACCAATAGTGTATGAGAGTACCTGTTTCCCTCACACCATTTCAAATTATCAAACTTTATGATCTTTGCTAATCTGATAGGTGAAAATAGTATCTTAGTGTAGTTTTTTTTTTTTTTAGTGACAAAGTTATTTTCAAGTCAATTATCTGATTATGTAAAGGAGAAAGTCTCAGTTTAATGTTCCCTTGCTGTAAACACTTCGGTAACACTTGCTGATCTCTATTCTTTTTAAATAACCTTCTTATCTGGAGATCATTGAAAATTCACATGAAGTTTTAAGAAATAATAAAAAGAAATCCCATGTACCTTTTACCCAGATTCCTCCAGTGAAAAACTATATTATAACCAGGATACTGACATTGATAAAGTTAAAAGACAACATTTTCATCATGAGAGGATCCATCATGTTGCCCTGTTACATGATTCACTCCCACCCCACTGCCTCCTTAATCCCTGGCAATAACTAATCTGTTCTTCACTACCAAAACTGTCATTTCAAGAATGTTACATATATGAAATTATAGAGTATGCAACCCTCCCAAGTGTTTGCAGATTTTTCAGTTAATGATTTCCAATTTGATCCCATTATATGATTTCAATGCTTTTAAATTTGAAGTTTGTTTTATGGTTCAACATATGGTCTATTTTGGGAACTTAAAAAGAATATGTATTCTGTTGTTGTCAGGCAGAGTGCTGTATAAATGCAATTAATCCCTCCTGATGATGGTGTTGAGTTCTTCCACATACTTGCTGATTTTCTGTCTGGTTCTTCTTTTAGTTGTTGAGAGAGTGGTGAAGTTTCCATCTATAATTGTGGATTTGTTCATTTCTTCTTTCAGTTTTGTCAGTTTTGCTTCACATATTTTGCAGTTCTGCTGTTTATTGCACATACAGGACTGTTATGTCTTCTTGGTGGAGTGACCCTTTTATCATTACACTAGAGCCGTGGTCGGCAAACCGCAGCTCGTGAGCCACATGCGGCTCTTTGGCCCCTTGAATGTGGCTCTTCCACAAAATACCACGTGGGGGCGCGCATGTACCGTGCGATTGAAACTTTGTGGCCCATGCGCAGAAGTCGGTATTTTGTGGAAGAGCCACACTCAAGGGGCCAAAGAGCCGCATGTGGCTCACAAGCTGCGGTTTGCCAAGCCGCAGTTTGCCGACCACTGCACTAGAGGCCCGATGCACGAAATTCGTGCAAGGGGCTTGGCTCTTGCAGCCGCGGCAGCTGCCTCAGCCCTCACAGCCCTGGCTTCATCTGGAAGGTCGGTTGGCTGTCCTGTCTAATTAGCATATTATGCTTTTATTATTATAGATAATGTTCTCCCTGTCTATGGTAAGTTTCTGAAGCCCACTATTAATTGTAGCCACTCTGATTTTTCTTTAATATTTGCATGATATAACTTTCCATCCTTTTACTATCTAGTAGCCTATATTTTTATATATTAAGTGAGTTTCTTCTTCCTTTTTTCTTCTTCGAAATACAAACATAGACTTTATTACAAAACAGTTTTTCACACAACTGCAAGTTATTAGAATGGTATTCTGGTAACAAAATTTGTGAGAAATACTTGACCAAGTAAAAGCATGTAAGACTTCTCTATAGTCAACGTTCTCAGACCTTTACAGAGGAGGACAACTGCATTCCCTCTAAGTAAAGCCAGGCAGAGACAATGAGCACTGTGTGTCACCCCGTTGTGGGGCTCAATGCCTCCATCCCCAGGACTGGAGAAAGGGCAGGTTATGAGGACTGGAAGGGTCCTGCCTTCAGCCTTTGGGGGAGGGGGAGGAGGAACAAGCGAAGGAGGAGAGAAGGAAAAGAGGAGAGGAGGAGGAGGAGGGGGAGGAGGAATGAATTGAGAGGCAGCTGAGTGCTCACCTGTGCTGCCTCCACTAATCTGTGCTCATCACTCTGGGGAGTTGCAGATGAAGAGGGATGTTGGTGAGGAACAATAAGAAAAATTTGGTTTACTTTCCCAGCTTGTATTTATATTTTGTGCTTTAAAATCCTGGAGATTTAAGCTTCTGCTCAAATTCCAGAGTACAGTAATATCTCTAATGAAGGAAGGCTTAGGGCAGGTAATTCCCATCATATTTCTGAGAGGGACAAAGGTTAGGTAAGGATTATACCTTAGTTTTATTTTAGGAAATACTCTTTTTCCTAGTGCATATGTGGATTTTTTGATCCAGTTTGCCAATTTTTAAGTGGTATATTTAGACATATTTAGCATACTTATATAATGACTGATATGTTAGGGCTTAAGCCTGTAATTTTATTTTTTATCTTCTGTTTTATTGTTTCTCTTTTATTTTTCCTGCCTCCTATGGGTTAAAATTATCTAGAATTCCATTTTTATCTCTCTTGTTTTTAAATCCTCACCCCAGGATATACTTAGAGGGAGGAAGGGAGAGGGAGAGAGAGGGAGGGAGAGAGAGAGAGAGAGAGAGAGAGAGAGAGAGAGAGAGAGAGACAGAAAGAGAGAGAAAGATTCTCCCGTACATGCCTCTACCCAGGATTGAACCTACAGCGTTTTGGTGCATGGGATAACACTCCAAACAACTGAGACACTTGGTCAGGGCTTATCTATCATTTTTGAGTGTATTTTTAAAGTTTATTTCTTGGTATGTTTTTTAGTGGTTGCTCTTGGTATTATATGTACACTAGAGGCCTGGTGCTCGACATTTGTGCATGGGGGGGGGGGGGGCTGTGCCCTCTCGCAGTCCGGGCCATCCCCTGAGGGGTCCTTAGTGCTGCCGCGGAGGCGGGAGAGGCTCCCACCACTGCCATTGTGCTTGCCAGCCATGAGCCCGGCTTCTGGCTGAGCGGTGTTCCCCGTGGGAGCGCACTGACCACCAGGGGGCAGCTCCTGCATTGACCATTTGCCCCCTGGTGGTCAGTGTGCATCATAGCAACTGGTCGTTCTGCCGTTCGGTCGATTTGCATATTAAGGTTTTATTATCTAGGATAGCTTATTGTAGTTATGTACATACTAGTGCCCCAGTGCATGGATTTGTGCACATTGAAAGACTTTCTATTTTTTCATTTGTTTCAACTGTGTTCCCAATTGCTTGTTGAAGCATTTCCATTATGTCACTTTAAAGTCTGTCATTTTTCCCTGGCTGGTGTGCTCAGTGGTTAGAGCGTTGACCAGTGCACCGAAGGGTTGCTGGTTCGATTCCTGATCAAGAACATGTACACCTCGGTGACGGGTTCACTCCCTGCTCCTGATTGGAGCATGTATGGGAGGCAACCAGTCGATATCTGTCTGTCTCTCTCTCTCCCTCCCTCCCTCCCTTACTTCCACTCTCTGAAAAGCAATGAGAGAAATACCCTTTGTGAGGATTAACTAAACAAAGAACCAAAATCTTTGTCCTCTTGGTTTTGGCATCTATTGTCTTTTCATTCAGTTTGAGACTTTCCTGGTTCTTTGTATAATTTCTGATTGAAGCCTGAATATTTTCAGATGTCAGTACTTCATTCCTTTTCATGGCTGAATAATATTTTCATATGGATATACCATATTTTGTTTAGGGTTCAGATTGCTCCAAATCCTAGCCTACAGTTATTATTACTGCTATAACTATTTGATTCTAGTCATCCTAGTAGTGGTATCTCTGTGGTTTTGATTTGCATTTCTCTGATAATGATAACAGGCATTTTTTTCATGTGCTTACTGGTTGTTTATCTTCTTAGGAAAAATGTCCTTTGGCCATTTTTTAAACTGGGTTGTCTTCTAATTATTAATTTATGTAAGTTGTTTGCAAATTTTAGAAGTGATTTGCAATTATATTTGCCAATTCTGTGGGTTGTCTTTTCACTTTGTTGATAATGCTCTTTGAAGCACAAAAGTTTAAATTTTAATGAAGTCCAATTTATTGTTTTCCCTTTGCTGTTCATGTTTTTAGTGTCATATCTAAAAATTCCCATTATTTATAAATTATACTTCAATACAGCTGAAAAAAAAAAAAGAATCCCTTGCCAAATCCAAGGTCATGAAGATTGACCCATTTTTGTCTTCTAAGAGTTTTTTTAAAAAATATATTTTTGTTGATTTCAGAGAAAAAGGGAGAGGGAGAGAGAGATAGAAACAGCAAAGATGAGAGAGAATAATTGATCGAATGCCTCCTGCAAGCCCCCTACTGGGGATTGAGCCCAGAATCCGGGCATGTGCTCAATTGGGAATCAAACTGTGACCTCCTGGTTCATAGGTTGAAACTCAACCACTGAGCTACACTGGCCGGGCCTAAGAGTTTTTTTTCCTCTTTTTTATTGTTAGATTTTTCAAACATACAGCAAGGTTGAAAGAACACTCCTACATCTACCACTTAGATTCAACAACTGAAACCAGTCTTCTAAGAGTTTTATAGTTTTAGCGCTTACATTCAGGTCTTTGATCCATTTGAGTTAATTTTTATATACAGTGTGAGAGGTAAGAATCCAACTTCATTCTTTTGCATGTGGCTTTCCAGGTGTTCCAGCATTATTCATTAAAAAGAGTATTCTTTCTCCACTAGATGGTCTTGGTACTCTTGTTGAAAATCAGTTGACCATAGATATATGGGTTTATTTCTGGAATCTCAATTGTATTTAATTGATAGATATGTCTATCTTTTTTAAAAAATATATTTTATTGATTTTTTACAGAGAGGAAGGGAGAGAGATAGAGAGTTATAAACATCGATGAGAGAGAAACATCGATCAGCTGCCTCCTGCACATCTCCTACTGGGGATGTGCCCGCAACCCAGGTACATGCCCTTCACCAGAATTGAACCTGGGACCCTTGAGTCCGCAGGCCGACGCTCTATCCACTGAGCCAAACCGGTTTCAGCGATATGTCTATCGTTGATGCAAGTACCGCACTGTTTGATTAGCATTGCTGTGTACTAATTTGTTCCTTTTTCATATGTCCCTTGCTTTTACTAATACTTATTATCAATACTTTTCTGCTTTGTATTTTTTAAACTGTAAATCTATTTACAATGTTTCTTTATACTTTCCACATACATAATCTCAGCTGGACTTCACATCACATCTGCTGGGTAAAAAAAGTATATTACCTTTGACAAATAAGCAAACAAACCCAGAGAGCTCAAATAACTTAGGGTGAAATAGCAGGTTAGATCAGCCATAAAATATAAACTGAATGATAAAGGCTTATGTATTGGACACTGTGCAAGAACTGGAATTTAAAAAGAAAACAAAATGGGGTAAAAGTGTCTGCCTTCTAGTAGCTTACAGTCTAATGCAGTGGCCTTCAACAATTTTGCTTATGTATTCTCTACAAGAATTTTGAGAAACTATATATTAAATTGACAACTACAATGAAAATTTTCATCATGTTTAATGATGCAAGAGATAATTTCTAGTATACTGTATGTTACATATATGTGCTTTAAACATATTTTCATCAAAATCTTAGAGCTATAGATTTTGCTGAATACTTATAAAATGTCTGCTACTAACTTAATGACATATCAATCAGCCACATCAAATTCACTTTCTTGTCAGAACATGTCTGACACTTCATTTTTCAATTAAAATAAACATATTAATATAAGTTTCTGTGGTAAATATCTCACTGCTGTTTTACAATTCTAAGATAGATTTGACATAGGAAACTTGATGTGAGTTGGTAGCCAGAATGACCTAAAGTGCAGTACCTTTCCATATTTCTTGCTTTGCTTTTAGAAACACACTCTCTCGGAAACATGATCTCTTGAATGAACTGTCTTTTTTTGGTTCTAAACCTTCTGGGGCAATGCAGGACTCGGTGGGTGAGTGGTAAGCCTTTCTTTTACCAAAACAAAGAATAGAAAAGGAGAGGAAAGAGACTGCAAAAGGGTTCTCAGGCATTAACTTTAGTAAAGTTGAGCATCTATCTGAAAACTAATCTCCTTAAAACTAAACATGCTGATGTGCCCCCTAGAGAGCCTTGGTATAGTTCCAAGGATATTTATATCTTGGTTTGAAGACTAATAGTCTACTATTCATAGCTGTGAAGAAAATCCAGATCTCTAAACCTATGCGTTTCATACTCTCTGACAATATATTGTCTCATAAAGTAGTCAACAATTTCTGTTCAAAGTCCCAACTGCTGCTGTCTTTGCAGATGAGATATAGGATAGAAACAATAATAAACCCACGGTATAGTTATTGATTCTCCTAATATAATGCTTCTAAAATAAGCTAGAAAAAACCCCACTACTGCTTCCAAATAGAAATAAAATGATATTTGGTATACTAGTAATTTAACAACAGTACCTCCCAACCAAGACCAGCTACAAAATCTTCATATGCTTGACTTCCTCCTGTATTTGTGAGAATGGAATGTTTATCTTCTTGTCCTTCAGCAACATAAAATACTGCGATCTTGTGTGTCTCTCGGCTATAAAATAAAAGATTAATTTATCGGTTATTATCCAATAATGATGTTCTGTGAACAAAGTATGTGGCAATAAAAAGATGAAAACGCTTTAAATCTTATAATCTGTAGAGGGAGAAGAGTAATTATAAGTAAAAAAATTATAAAAATTACAAAATTGCCATTGGAACAGAAGAAAGGTATGATTACTTCAGGCTGGAGAAACTTGAAGAAGAAGGTAATATTGAGTTGAGTGAAAGTAAGATTTGACGAAGAAGAGGAATTATATCAGGAAAGACACATAGGTGTGAGGGCATGAAGCATCTTAAGAGTTGCCTGTTGTACAATGTGGCTGAATCCCAGAGTTAAAGGAACTGTGGTTTAGAAATAATATAGGAGAATAGAGATGAGAAATGATTCATTTCTTCAAAAGTACTTATCATACAGAAGAAATGTGTACACAAATATTATAAAACTCTCATCCATGACAGTCTGGAAGACTGTGCAAGCCCAAGGCAATACCTTCTTTGGAGCAATCACAGAGCGAACCTCCAAGCTACTAATCTCTGGGTGAACATGGGGCAAAAAAGCACTAGGAACATAATAGCTGCCTCAAAGCTACATCCACAGTAAACAATAAAAATCTAACTGGTTAAAGGAAATAAAGCACAAACTTTTATTAATAAGTAGATTAGGTCAACCGATGGAGAACCCTTGGTAGCAAGACTAAAAGAAAAAAAAATGTAAAAAAAAAATGAGCATGGAGATCAGAGGCACATACCCTGGGCCTGGGGAATAGAGTTTGCAACATTAGCTCAGCCAACTCACTAGAAAATAAACAAATAATCAAGCAAACCACCACCACCACCACACTTTTATTTTTTTAAAATATATATTTTTTATTGATTTCAGAGAGGAAGGGAGGAGAGATAGAAACATCAATGATGAGAGAGAATCATTGATCGACTGCCTCCTGCACACCCCCTACTGGTTTATACTAGTAGGTATGTGCCCTTGACAGGAATAAAACCCAGGACCCTTCAGTTCACAGGCCGATGCTCTATTCACTGAGCAAAACCAGCCAGGGCCCCCACAAACACACTTTTGATTCAAAGACACTGATAAAGTTGATAGCAAAAGAAATGGAAAAAGATACCATGCAAAGAGTAACCAAGAGAGCTGAAGTGGCTATACTAGTATCAGACTTGAAAACAAAAAATGTTATTAGAGATAAAGAGACATTTCATACTGTTAAAAGGTTAATCTAACAGGAAAATATGAAAATTAAAAACATATATGCACCTACCAATAGAGCTTCAAAGTACATGAAATGAAAGAAGACAGAATTGAAGGCAGAAGTAGACATTTCTACAGTGTAAGAGACATCAATACCCCACTTTTTTTTATTGATTTTTTTTTTTTTTTTACAGAGAGGAAGGGAGAGGGATAGAGAGTTAGAAACATTGATGAGAGAGAAACATCGGTCAGCTGCCTCCTGCACACTCCCTACTGGGGATGTGCCCACAACCAAGGTACATGCCCTTGACCGGAATCAAACCTGGGACCCTTGAGTCCGCAGGCTGACACTCTATCCACTGAGCCAAACCGGTTAGGGCAATACCCCACTTTTAATAATGGGCAAAAAAACCCTAAGAGAATATCAACAAGGAATGAGAAGATTTGAGTAACAGTATAAACCAACTAGACCTAACAGACAACTACAGAAAACTATCCAACAGTAACAGAAAACACATTCTTCTCATGCATACATCGAACATCTTTCAAGATAGACTACATGGTAAACCATAAAACAAGCCTCAATAAATTTGAAAGTCCTGAAATTATGCATAGTGTATTTTCTAATCACAATGGAATAAAATTAGATATCAGTAAAAGAAGAAAATTTGGGAAATTCACATGTATGTGGAAATGAAACAAAGTACATTTAAATAACTGATGGGTCAAAAAATATATCTCAAGGGGAATTAGAAAATATTAGAGATGAATGAAAATGAAAGCATAACATACCAAAACTGATGGCATGCAGGTAAAGCAGAGCTCATTGGTAAACTTATGGATGTAAATGCCTATATTAAAAAGAGGAAATATCTCACATCAATAACTAAATTTTCCACCTTAAAAAACTAGAAAAAGAAAACCAACTAAACTCAAAGCAAACAGAAAGAAAAAAATAATAAAGGCTAGCATGGAAATAAATGAAATAGAATAGAAAAATAATAGAGAAAAATCAAGGAAACCAAAACTTGGTTGACATGATAAAAAAAAAAAATTGACAATCTATCAGTAGATAAGCAAGAAAAAAAGAGAAATTCAAATTACTAAAAATCAGGGAAAAAAAGAAGAGACCTCACTACATAGCTTACAGAAATAAATACCTTATGAATTATAAGGGAAGTAGTGACCTGGTGCATGGATTCGTGCACATTGAAAGGAAATTAATTAGAAGATGGCTGGCGGGGCGGGATTGGGTGAGAAGGGCTGGACACGCCCTGGAGCCAACTTTCCTCAGTCCCCCCCACCCCCTCCCTCACCTGCAGAGTGAGCAGGGTCCCTCCAACAGGTGGGGTCCCTTGGGCTGGCCTGTGGGGACCGGCCAAAACTGGCTCTCTGACATCCCTCAAGGGGTCCCGGGGGATGCAAGAGGGCACTCTGCAAAGTTGCTGTCGTACAGGGTGTGGAACACAAATGCAAGTGTGCAGTAAACCAGATTCGGGGCCGACAGTGCCCCAGCAACAACATAACCCACAGCCGAAGGTAGAACTGTGTGGCCCCGTGAGGAATCGGGCTCCCTCCTCTCTGGTTTCGAGGTGCGTCACCTGAGAACTGCCGCTGCCAAGTCACTGCAGCTAGGCAGCTCCTGCGTTGAGTGTCCTGGTGGTCAGTGCACATCATAGCGACCGGTCAGACAGTAGGAGCGACACTTAGCATATTAGCCTTTCATGTATATAGATACTACCAACAACTGTATGCCAACAAATTAGATAAATCAGATTAAATGGACAAATTCCTAGATAGACACACATTACTAAAACCAACAGAGAAGAAATAGAATGCCTGAACAGATCAATAACAAATAAAGAGATTGAATTAGTAATTTGATTGAAAAGGAAGAGGTAAAATTACCTCTACTTGCAGATGAGATGATTTTGTACACAGAAAATCCTAAGGAATACATCAAAAAGCTATTAGAGCTTTCAATAAATGAGTTCAGCAAGCGTTCAGGATACAATATGTATATAGAAAAACCAATTGTATTTCTATACACTAGACACCTAGGATTTTGATGTTTCTATCTCTCTCCCTTCCTCTCTATAAAAATCAATAAAAATTGATTTTAAAATTTTTTTAAAAAAAGTTAAGCTCCTGCTACATATTTCTAGTCACAAAACCATCACCAAACTCTTAAATACTTTTAATAAACATTAAAGTAAACGAGCTATACACTTAAGAAAAACTGATAAAAAGAAGATATTATTTTTCAACCTGCTTATTCCAGTTCAGAGTTACGGGTGGCTGGAGTTTACCTAAGTAGCTCAGGGTGCAAGACAGGAACCAACCCTGGACAAAATGCCATTCCATCACAGAGAGGAGCACTCAGACAGTCACCCACACTCACTCATACTGGGACAATTTAGATATGCCAATTAATCTAATGTGCACATCTTTGGAATATGGGAAGAAAATGGAGTACCTAGAAAAAACCCACTCAGACGTGAGGAGAATGTGAAAACTACATAAAGAATAGATTTTCCCTCCTCATCAATGATATAATGAACATAGTTAGCTCTAGCCGGTTTGACTCAGTGGATAAAAGGGTCCTGGGTTCGATTCTGGTCAAGGGCACATACCCGGATTGTGGGCTCGATCCCCAGTAGGAGGCATGCAGAAGGCAGCCAATCAATGATTCTCTCTCATCAATGATGTTTCCAACTCTCTCTCCCTCTTCTTTCCTCTCTAAAATCAATAAAACATATGTTAAAAAAAAAGAAACATAGTTAAACAAAATGTTATTCCAGGACCTGCTGTACTCTGAAAACTATAAAACACTGTCAAAGGAAATTAAAGATCTTTTTTTTTTTTTCGCTAAAAGTATTACAAAGGGTATTACATAAGTGTCCTTTTTTCCCCCCCGCCCTTGACAAGCCCCTGCCCTCCCTTACCCCCCAGTGTCTTATGTCCATTAGTTATGGTTATATGGATGCATACAAGTCCTTCGGTTGATCTCTTACTCCCCTCCCTCCTGTCCCCCAACCCTCCCTGGCCTTCCCACTGCAGTCTGTCAAACAGTTTGAGGCAGCTCTGCCACTGTATCTATTATTGTTCAAAAGTTTGTAATGGTCTTAATTATCCATGAAAGAGTGCGATCATGTGGTATTTTTCCTTCATTGACTGGCTTGTTTCACTTAGCATAATGCTCTCCAGTTCCATCCATGCTGTTGCAAATGGTAAGAGTTCCTTCTTTTTAACAGCAGCATAGTATTCCATCGTGTAGATGTACCACAGTTTTCTAATCTATTCATCTACTGATGGGCACTTAGGCTGTTTCCAGATCTTAGCTATGGTGAATTGTGCTGCTATGAACATCTGGGTGCATATATCCTTTCTGATTGGTGTTTCTGGTTTCTTGGGATATATTCCTAGAAGTGGGATCACAGGGTCAAATGGGAGTTCCATTTCCAATTTTTTGAGGAACCTCCATACTGCCTTCCATAGTGGCTGCACCAGTCTGCATTCCCACCAGCAGTGCACAAGTGTTCCTTTTTCTCCACATCCTCTCCAGCACTTGTCGTTTGTTGATTTGTTGATGATGGCCATTCTGACAGGTGTGAGATGGTACCTCATTGTTGTTTTGATTTGCATCTCTCGGATGATTAGTGACTTTGAGCATGTTTTCATATGTCTCTTGGCTTTCTGAATGTCCTCTTTTGAAAGGTGTCTATTTAGATCCTTTGCCCATTTTTTGATTGGATTGTTCATCTTCTTTTTGTTAAGTTGTATGAGTTCCCTATAAATTTTGGAGATTAAGCCCTTATCAGATATGACGTTGGCAAATATGTTTTCCCACGAGGTGGGTTTTCTTGTTGTTTTGTTGATGGTTTCTTTTGCTGTGCAGAAGCTTTTTATTTTGATGTAGTCCCATTTGTTCAGTTTCTCTTTAGTTTCAACTGCCCTAGGAGCTGTATCAGTGAAGAAATTGTTTTGGCATATGTCTGAGATTTTGTTGCCTTTGTATTCTTCTAGAATTTTTATGGTTTCCTGTCGTACATTTAAGTCCTTTATCCATTTTGAGTTTATTCTTGTGTATGGTGTAAGTTGGTGGTCTAGTTTCATTTTCTTGCATATATCTGTCCAGTTTTCCCAACACCATTTATTGAAGAGACTATCTTGGCTCCATTGTATGTTCATGCCTCCTTTGTCAAAAATTAATTGAGCATATTGGTTCGGGCTAATTTCTGGACTCTCTATTCTATTCCACTGATCTATATGTCTGTTCTTGTGCCAGTACCAGGCAGTTTTGAGAACAGTGGCTTTGTAATACAGCTTGATATCTGGCATTGAGATCCCACCTACTTTGTTCTTTCTCAGGATCGTTGCAGCTATTCGAGGTCTTTTTTTATTCCAGATGAATTTTTGGAGAGTTAGTTCTAGATCTTTGAAGAAGGCCATTGGTATTTTAATGGGAAGTGCGTTGAATTTATAGATTGCTTAGGGTAGTATGGACATTTTAATGATGTTGATTCTACCAATCCAAGAACATGGTATGTTCTTCCATCTGTTTATGTCTTCCTCTATCTCTTTTTTCAACGTCCTGTAGTTTTCTGAGTAGAGGTCTTTAACCTCTTTAGTTAAGTTTATTCCTAGGTATCTTAATTTTTCTGGTGCGATGGTAAATGGGATTGTTTTTCTAATCTCTCTTTCTGAAAGTTCACTATTGGTATATAGAAATGCCTCAGATTTCTTGGGGTTAATTTTGTATCCTGCTACATTGCCAAATTCATGTATTAAGTCTAGTAGTTTTTTGATGGAGTCTCTAGGGTTTTGTATGTATAATATCATGTCATCTGCAAATAAGGACAGTTTTACTTCCTCTTTTCCAATTTGGATGCCTTTTATTTCTTCTTCTTGCCTAATTGCAATGGCTAATACTTCCAGTACTATGTTGAACAGGAGTGGTGAGAGTGGGCAACCCTGTCTTGTTCCTGTTCTTAGGGGAAATGGTGTTAGTTTTTGTCCATTGAGTATGATGTTGGCTGTGGGCCTGTCATATATGGCTTTTATTATGTTGAGGTATGACCCTTCTATTCCCACCTTTCTGAGAGTTTTTATCAAAAATGGGTGTTGGATTTTGTCGAAAGCTTTTTCTGCATCAATTGATATGACCATGTGGTTTTTTCTTTCAATTTGTTTATGTGATGTATCACATTTATTGATTTACGGATGTTGTACCATCCTTGCATCTCTGGGATAAATCCTACTTGGTCATGGTGTATGATCCTTCTGATGTACTGCTGGATCCGATTTGCTAAGATTTTGTTGAGGATTTTGGCATCTATGTTCATGAGGGATATTGGCCTGTAATTCTCTTTCATTGTGATGTCTTTACCTGGTTTTGGTATTAGGGTGATGCTGGCTTCATAGAATGAGCTTGGAAGTGTTCCTTCCTCTTGAATTTTTTGTAGTAGTCTGAGGAGGGTAGGTTTTAGTTCTTCCTTGAATGTTTGGTAAAACTCCCCTGTGAAGCCGTCTGGCCCTGGGCTTTTGTTTGCTGGAAGCTTTCTGATGACTGCTTCAATTTCTTCCATAGTTATTGGCCTATTGAGGTTTTAGATTCTTCCTGATTGAGTTTTGGAATGTTGTATTTTTCTAGGAATTTGTCCATTTCCTCCAGGTTGTCTAGTTTGTTGGAGTAGAGTTGCCCGTAGTATTGTTTAACAATCATTTGTATTTCTGTGGGGTCTGTTGTTATTTCGCCTCTATCATTTCTGATTTGGTTTATTTGGGTCCTCTCTCTTTGCTTCTTGGTGAGCCTGGCAAGGGGTTTGTCAATCTTGTTTATCCTTTCAAAGAACCAGCTCTTGGTTTCATTGATTTTCTGTATTGTTTTTTTGGTCTCTATTTCATTGATTTCTGCTCTAATCTTTATTATCTCCTTCCTTCTGCTCACTCTGGGGTTTTCTTGTTGCTCTCTTTCTAATTCTTTGAGTTGTAGAGTTAGATGATTAACTACCATTTTTTCTTGTTTTTGAGATAGGCCTGTAGAGCTATAAACTTCCCTCTCAGGACTGCTTTCATTGTGTCCCAGAGGTTTTGGATTGTTGTGTTTTCATTGTCATTAGTGTCCAGGATGTTTTTCATTTCTTCTTTGATGTCATCGGTAACCCAATCAATATTTAATAACATGCTATTCAGCTTCCAAGTGTTTGAGTATTTTGGGTTGTTTTTATTGTAGTTTATTTCTAACATTATGCCCTCGTGATCTGAGAAGATGCTTTTTATGACTTCAATCTTCGTGAATTTGTGGAGACTTTGCTTGTGACCCAATATGTGGTCTATTTTTGAATATGTCCCATGAGCACCTGAGAGGAAAGTATATTCCGCAGCTGTGGGGTGAAGTGTTCTGAAGATGTCAATTAAGTCCATCTGATCTAGTGAGTCATTTAGGATTGCTGTTTCTTTGCTGATTGTTTGTCTAGCGGATTTATCCAAAGATGTCAGTGGTGTATTAAAGTCCCCTACTATGATTGTATTGTTGTTGATCTCTCCCCTGATATCTTCCAGAAGTTTTCTTATGTATGTGGGTGGTCCTGCATTGGGTGCATATATGTTTACCAGGGTTATATCTTCTTGTTGTAGTGATCCCTTTAGTATTATGAAGTGGCCTTCCTTATCTCTGGCTATGGCCTTCACTTTGAGATGTATTTTGTCAGATATAAGTATTGCTACCCCAGCTTTCTTTTCCTTTCCATTTGCGTGAAAGATATTTTTCCATCCCTTCACTTTCAGTCTGTGTGAGTCCCTTCTAATGAGGTGGGTCTCTTGTAGACAGCAGATGTATGGGTCATGTTTTTTTACCCATTCAGCCACTCGATGTCTTTTGGTTGGAGCATTTAGTCCATTTACATTTAAAGTTATTATTGAAAGGTACTTGTTTGTAGCCATTTCTTTTTGTGTGTGTGTGTGGCTGTTTTCTTTCTGAGCTTGATGTTTCTTTTTTTTACACCAGTCCCTTTAGCATTTCTTGCATGGCTGGCTTGGTGGTGATAAACTCCCTTAGCCCTTTTTTGTCTGTGAAGCTTCTTATTTCCCCTTCAATTTTGAATGATAGCCTTGCTGGATAGAGTATTCTTGGATTCAGTCCTTTGCTTTGCATCACTTTGTAGATTTCCGTCCATTCTTTTCTGGCCTGATGTGTTTCTGTTGAGAAATCATTTGATAATCTAATGGGAGATCCCTTGTATGTTACTTTCCGTCTCTCTCTTGCAGCCTGTAAGATTCTCTCTTTATCCTGAACATTTGCCATGGTAATTATGATGTGTCTTGGTGTGGGTCTTTTCGGGTTCACCTTGTTTGGGACTCTGTGGGCTTGTGTGACTTTTTTCTTCCCCACCTCAGGGAAGTTTTCTGATATTATTTCTTCGAATAGGTTTTCTAATCCATGTTCATCTTTCTGTTGTTCTGGCACCCCTATTATTCGTATGTTGTTTCGTTTCATGTTGTCCCAAAGCTCCCTTAGGCTCTCCTCCTGTCTTTTAATTTTTTTCTCCATTTGCCGTACAGTTTGAGTGTGTTTTGCTTCCTTGTCTTCTAGTTCACTAATTCGGTCCTCCGCTTCTCCCAGTCTACTGTTGATACTTTCAATGGAGTTTTTTATTGAAGCTATGTCGCTCTTCATTTCTTCTTGGGACTTACTTAACACTTGGGTTGCGGGAAACGAGTTAAGTCGGCTCGCGTGAATTGCGCGTACTCCGCGGAGGCCGTCTTAAACTCGGTTCATATAGATTTGCGGTGGAGTGCGGGAAACGTGTAAACTCGGGCCGATTGTAACTGCGTATTACCAAATATTTCATTTCATCGAACCCATACTTCAAAAGATATAGGCATTTTAACGCACCATCTTATATTTTGGCGGGAAATTCACCCGACACCGAAGTGGTAATAAATAATTTTTAATAAAAAAGAAAGAAATCTATGATTTCTTATGTGATTTCCTGTGTGGGGGGCAGATGGAGAATAGGCAGCAATGAGCCCTCAGTTGTCAGAAGTCAAACAAAAAAGAAAATAGACTATGGACCCTATTTTATATACAACAATACAAAATGAGCAAAAATTGGGAAAAAAAGTCCTTATGTCTGTACTAAAACCACATCTAAAGAAATAAGAAGAATGTTTAGAAGTAGAAGTAAGCAAATCATGGTGATGATTTCATTGACAATGATGATGGCGGTGATGGTGGTGATAGAATTGGAAAGGAATCTTGGTCCAATGTCTTGGGTGGGAATCTGTCCTTTCCCACCCATTCAGTCATCGGGTTTTTTTCAAAGGCCTGTGTCAACTTACAGTTGGGCCATTGGGGTCTCAATCCC
>NW_005871070.1:3896904-3899645 GCF_000147115.1 Myotis lucifugus | reverse complement strand
AAGAATGGTAAAATGGTAGCGGTAAAAATACTAGTTAAAAATAAAAATGTAGTAGCTGAAAAGGGCAAAATCAGGTGATGGAGAAAAAGAAAAAAGAAAAACAGAAAAAAAAAATGTTTTTCTTAGTTAAAAGGAGAAAAAAGTAATTTAAAAAAATAAAAATAAAAATGTGCAGTAATGCAGGTGCCTTCAGATCTTTCTACTCTTCTTATTGGCCCGCCCGGAATTCAGGAGAATGTTGAATTTCCCTCTGATACACTGCTCCTCCGTGTTGTAAGCCACAGTCCTGATTTTAAGGCCGGCCGTAAAATCCCCCTTATTGCCTTATCTGTATTTACAGAAGAGTCAGTTCGTGGCTCTGCCTCTGGGTGGCAGTGTTTCTGGATTGACCTCCGAGGCTATAAGTTCTCTCCGACCAGGAGCTCTGTATTGTACCTGAACCAGCTCCGCCCAGAGCTGGTTCCCCAGGCGCCACTCCCAGCTCTGTTTCCCCGGCTCCCCAAAAAGAGACTTCCCCTACAAGCTCTGCTAGTGACCCCAACTGGGCAATCACATCCACTGGGGTCAACAATCAAACTCACAGAAGTAAGAGGAAGTGTGCAAACAAGAGCCTGGGAAGCTGTTCGAACTCGCGCATTATGTCTGCGCGTTATGTCTGCGCGCGCTCAAGCCCCTGGCAACAAGTAGCCGGCTATCAGGGAAACTCTGAGGTAGCCCTTTTTGCATCCAGTCCAACTATGGGCTCATTTATAGTGTTACCTTCTGGCAGCAGTCCTGCGGGAGCCCTCACCACTTGCGGATTACGCTGGCCTCTATGTGCGCGGATTTTGGAGTGCGCAGATTTCCCCCTGCGCCCGCGCGCGCGTTCCTCGCTCCAACCTGAACTGCAAACCGCACCTTTGGGGTAAGTCTAACCTTTCCGTGGAGGGATGCAGGTCTCCGCTGGGCTCTTGTAGTCGCGCTGCTTGCGAGTCGTTGCCTCCGGGTTAGTAGCTGCAGGGTTAGTAGCCGCTCTATGGATGCCCGTAACCGCTACCCAAGATGGCGCGGTCTCGCCGCTGCGCTGGCGCCCGGGGGGAGGTTTCAGCCTCAATCTCTAACCATCCGCATTTTTTAGGAGTTCTCTGTCTTTCCTGGCTGCAGACTGTCTCTCAGCTGAACCTCCCCAGCTTGATCGGGCTGATTGTTACCCGTTTCAGCTGCTCGCCCCTATCTGCTCCGGGACAAAGCACCAACACGTCCGTCTAAGCCGCCGCCATTTTTTTCCCCTCCGGAAATTAAAGATCTTAAAAGAAATCCCACATTCATGGACTGGAAAACTCCCCAAATTGATCCACAATCCTAATGCAATCCCTATCAAAATCCCAGGTGTCTTTTTTTGTAGAAATTGGTAAGCTGATCCTAAAATTCACAGGAAATGCAAAAGATTCAGAATAGCTAAAACAATCTTACAAAAGAAAACAAAGAGGAGGACTCATAATTCCTAATGTTAAAAGTTGATACAAAGCTACTGCAATCAATGCGTTGTGGTACTGCCATAAGAATAGAAATGTAGATATATATGGAACAGAATCTTGGGTCCAGAAATAAACCTTTATATATGTCATCAATTGCTTTTTGACAATGTTATGAAGACAATTCAATCGGGAAAAGAATAGTATTTTCAACAAATGGTGCTGGGGCAACTGGATAGCTACATGCAAAAGAATGGAGTTGGATTCTTATCTCACACCATATATAAAAATTAAATCGAAATGGACTACAGACCTAATATAAGGTCTAAAATTATAAAAGTCTTTTAAAAAAAGTTTATAAAACTATAAAATGTACACAAAAACTGTACATGAATATTCACAACACTATTTATACAGACAAAAAGTAAAACCAATCCAAATGTCGACCAATTTATGAACAAATAAACAATATTTAGTACAGTGATACAATTCAGCAATAAAAAAATGAAATGCAGAGACATGACGCAATATGGATGAACTTTGAAAACACTGTGCTATGCCTGTCAAAAAGATCACATACTCTTTGATTCCTTTTATAAAAGTCGTCCAGAATAGATAAATATGTAGATATAGAAAGTAGATTAGTGTTGGCTAGAGCTGAGAGTTAGGGGTGGTGTTTGAGTATAATGGGGAGTGACTAGTAATGGGCATTGGGCTTCTTTTTGAAGGCACTAAACTATTCTACAGTAAGAATGTTGTAATACTTGCTCAACCCTGTGAATATACTGAACACATCTACACTAATAAAAGAGAAACATGGTAATTAGCGTACGACTGCTACCCTTCCCACTGGCTAATCAGCATATCCTTATGCAAATTAACTGTCAGCCAAGATGGCGGCCGGCAGCCATGCACTGAAGCGAACAGGGAGGCTTGCTTGCTCCAGTGACTGCGGACTCCAACGTTCCCCGCCTGACTTGCTGGCCTCTCAGATGCAACTCTAAGCAACTATGTTGCAAATATAGAAGCTAAACAAAACCCTAGAAACCGGCTTTCAGTCAGCCGGCTTCAGCCAGCCGGACCACAACATTGTATCAAATACAGAAGGTAAAGGCCAGAAAACCTGCTTTTCAGCAGCGAGGCCTCAGAGCTAAAGCTGGCCCAGAATAGAAAAAAGAAAAAGAAAAAAAGGAGCAGTTGGGAGCTTCAGTCACCCGCCAGGCCTGGAAACGGGCCTCAGCCCCTTCACCCAGAACTGGCCAGGCACCCAAGTGGGACCCCCCACCC
>NW_005871070.1:3891565-3896094 GCF_000147115.1 Myotis lucifugus | reverse complement strand
CAATTATTCCCTCCATAACAGGTTTGTGACAGACCTTTTTTTATGGTTTTCTTCAGTTTAGTAGGGACTAGCAAACCTAAAGAGGAGATTTTTTTTCATTTTGGTGCAACAGCCATTAGCATCACGTTTTTAGGGATCACCTTCTGTGTGCTACCATTGGGGAACCACCTAACATGCACTTTCCTTGGTGTATGAAGATTTGCCGTTGGTCATGTATGTGCTTCTGACATTTGTCCTTTCCTGGATGAGACAGGGGGCGGTGCCCCAACCCCCCAATCGGCCCTACCCTGAGCGTGACTGAGGGTGGCATCGCAACCTCCTGATCCGCCCTGCTCTGTGCATGACGGGGCGGCGCCCCAACTCCCCAATCGGCCCTGCTCTGAGCCTGACCAGGGGCTGCACCTAGGGATTGGGCGTGCCCTCTGCCACCCGGGAGCAGGCCTAAGCCAGCAGGTCGTTATCTCACGAGGGGTCCCAGACTGCGAGAGGGCACAGGCCGGGCTGGGGACCTCCCCCCCCAAGTGCACAAATTTTTGTGCACCGGGCCTCTAGTCTATAATAATAAAAGCGTAATATGCTAATTAGACCAGACAGCCAAACCAGCTTCGGAAGGTTGTCATTCAGGATGAAGCTGTGGCAGTGGGGGCCGAGGCAGAGGTGGTTAGGGGTGATCAGGCAAGCAGGCGAGGGTTGGGGGGGGGGTAAGACAGGCAGCCGAGCACTTAGGCGTGATCAGGCAGGCAGGCAAGTGGTTAGGGGCAATAAGGTAGGCAGAGTGGTTAAGGATGATCAGGCAGGCAGGCCAGCAGTTAGGAGCCAGTGGTCCCAGATTGCAGAGGGATGTCCGACTGCCAGTTTAGATACCTGCGGGATCGGGCCTAAGCTGGCATTCGGACATCCCCCAAGGGGTCCTAGATTGCGAGAGGGTGCAGGCCGGGCTGAGGGGACCCCCTCCCCCACCTGCTGTGCATGAATTTTGTGCACCAGGCCTTTAGTGTATACTATAAATGAGTAAATTGTATGGTATGTGAATTATATTTCAATAAAGCTGTTAAGAATTTAACTTGGATGCATGATCTATGTGTAAATGCTGATCCTGGTAGAAAGGGAACTTTCAGTGTTCTACTTTTTCGAGGTAAAGGGCTATCAATCAGAATTCATAAATTTATTAAATTGGGAAGAGCTAGACTGAAATGCTCACCTAATACTATATAAATCTAAAAGTTGAGATAAATGTATGTGCCATAAAGAAAAAAAAAGTCTTTAAAATGCAAAAGTAGAAGAAAAATCACCTTTATATTATCCATGTCCTTCTTACAATTTAGCTGCCCTTTTATGCCAAATCTTAATCTTTTACCATTCCTTATTTTTCTACTTACTAACTACTGCTGATAAAATGTTTGGTATATTACCATTAGATTAGTGTGTATTATGAAAGTGAATAATGAGAAAAAGGTATTAGAAAAAAATGAAATTAGTTAATTTGCAACCACAAATACTCTATAAAAATATGTGTAGTACTGGCAAATATTATGAGCATACTACGAAAAATTCAACATGCAATCTGCTAAGCTATAAGCACTTCTGAATTCCTGTGTATTACAAGAGAAATACTAATAGAAATTATTTTGAGATTTGAAATGTAAAAATATGGTGGTTAAATCATGAAGAACAGGAATTGGTTCATTTACTGAAAGAAAATAAAGGATCTACAAATGATCTAGGTCAGGGGTCGGCAAACTGTGGCTTGTGAGCCACATGCAGCTCTTTGGCCCCTTGAGTGTGGCTCTTCCACAAAATACCGACTTCTGTGCATGGGCCACGAAGTTTCAATCGCACTGTACGTGCGTGCCTGCACGTGGTATTTTGTGGAAGAGCCACACTCAAGGGGCCAAAGAGCGCATGTGGCTCGTGAGCCACAGTTTGCCGACCCACTTATCTACGTAGATAAGAGTATAAAGAAAACTGTTATTTTCTTTAATTCTTTTTTTAAAAAGCAAACAAGCTACCTGACTGGGTAGCTTAGTTGGTTAGAATGTCATCCTGATATGCCAAGGTTGCAGGTTCATCTCTGGTCAGGGCACATACAGGAAGCAACCAATGTATGCATAAACAAGTGGAACAACAAACTGATTTCTCTCTGAAATCAATAATAAATGAATAGATAAAGCAAACAAAAAATGTCATGGGTTCATTTAAATAGAATATCCCCAAAAAATTATGCTGTCTCAAGGAAGATGTCCTTTTCTAGGTAAACATGAGAATGAAACTACTTTAGCAGAATCCAAGTAGTAGAAAAGCATAAATCCAGAATCCAATTATGTACAAATTGGCAAGCTGATCCTAAAACTCACAGAAAATGCAAAAGATTCAGAATAGCTGACAAAAACAAACAAATAAATAAACCCAAACCATGAATAGGCAACATTGGCTGCTAAGGCCTGAGCTCTAAATCAGCAATTTTCAGCTGGTGTGCCTTAAGAATTTTTAAAACATGCAATACCTGACTATTTATCTAGTTAGGACACTCACCTCTTTTCCCTTAGATTGTCACAAAAAACAAACAAACAAAAAAACAACAACAAAAAAACGACAATGGCCAACACATCAGTAGCCATTTGTGTGAATGAATCAATATTATACCTATGTTTTTGTCAAATAGGCAAAACACTTTTTTCTGGTGTATTGCAGAATTTTGGTTGATTAGTTTATGTGTGCCATGAGATGAAATAGGCTGAAAATTGCTGTTCTAGATTAAAGAGTTTGGTTAGGCACTGGGAAGTCACTAAGGAATAAAATAAAAATTTTACTTTACCAAGATTATTCTGGTACTTAGGGCTGTCTAGATGGGAAAGAGCCCCGAGATGAGAGACTACAGACTACTTAGACAGTTGTTTTAAGTCTCTTAGAAAGAAGTAATAAGAACATGAACAAAGGGGTTGGTTCAGGAAAAGGGGACAGAGATGAGAGATAATAAGAAAGAACTGTCATAATGATTATGAAAATCTAAGGGTAAAGGCAAGAGAATGGTGAAGTTTGGGTGACTGAAATGGTACTTCTAAATATAAGTAGGAAAATTAGCAGAAGGATCTGATTTGGGAAAGAAATGATGACCTGGAAATGTGATAAGTAGATAGATAAAAATTTATAGTAGGCAGCTACAAAATCATGACTGAGAACTGAGAGATAGGTATACATGGGCAGAAAAGAATGGGGGTGAGAAGATATGAGAGATATCCCAATGAAAGGGATAACTATGTTAAGAGGTAGGGGGTAGAAGATGAGCCAGTGAAGACAAACAGAAAATAATTAGAGAATTAGGAGCTGAACAAGATAATTTTAGTTATACAGAAGCCAGGAACGAACAATATCTAACGGAGTGGGTCCAGAGACATGGAAGCATGGAACAGAGTGTGGAATCTCAGAGGGAAGTTGGGGCGTGGGTGGGTGGGAGGTAATCAACCAAAGACCTTGTATGCATATATGCATAACCCATGGACACAGATAATAGGGTGCTGAAGGCCTGGGGCGGGAAGGCGGGGTATGAGGGAATTCTATGCTCTTTGCAAACAATTATTTTGTAAACCTAAAACAGCTGTGACTTTTAAAAATGCTTATTAAGTTAATTAAATTAATCAGATAAATTAAAGAGGCTGATGTGGACTGAGAAAACTTTAGACTTAATGGTAGGGATACTAAAATTCAGAAGGATAGTTTTAATAGAACAGCAGAGGTCTGAGAACACATGGTGTGCAAGACAGCAAAAGTGATGTAATACCTACCCTCAAGGACCCAACCATTAGTACCAATGATAAGTTATTATGGGGAACAGTTAGGATATGAAAACTCACAGACTACTTAGAGAGCTATTACAACTATTATATGAAAGAAATCCTATATAATAAAGAGGTAATATGCAAATTGACCATCACTCTAACACACAAGATGGCCGCCCCCATGTGGACACAAAATGGCCACCACAAGATGGACGGCAGGGGAGGGCAGTTAGGGGCAGGGGAGGGCAGGGGCACTGTTAGGCGTCGATTGGGCCTAAATGGGCAGTCAGACATCCCTCGAGGGGTCCCAGATTGGAGAGGGTGCAGGCTGGGCTGAGGGACATCCCCCCATGCACGAAATTTGTGCACCGGGCCTCTAGTAATAATAATAATCTCTATATATAAAAAGCCAACGGCTGTAACCCTGTAATGACCAGAACAACCGGTTGCTATGATGCCCACTGCGGCCAGCGAACCTGCCCGATCAGGTGTGGGGCCGGCTGGCCAACCTCCCACGGCCCCTCCCCCTCGGGGTGGCCTCACCCCTGATCGGCCTCTCCCACCCCAATCAAG
Organism: Myotis lucifugus; assembly: GCF_000147115.1. Lineage (NCBI taxonomy): Eukaryota > Metazoa > Chordata > Mammalia > Chiroptera > Vespertilionidae > Myotis > Myotis lucifugus. The sequence continues at coordinate 3,891,745 of NW_005871070.1, read as the reverse complement.
GCTGGGGCGGCCAGCCAACCCCCCTGGCGGCCCTTCCCCCTGACCAGTCCCGCCCCTGATCAGCCCACTCCACCCCGATTGGCCTGCAGCCCCTCCCCCCCAGCTGGCCCCGCCCCTGAATCACCTCCTCCCACCCCAATAGAGGGCAAGGCCGCCTGGGCGAACCTTCCTGCAGCCTCT
>NW_005871070.1:3851267-3891465 GCF_000147115.1 Myotis lucifugus | reverse complement strand
TCAGCCCCCCCAAACCAATCAGGGGCAGGGCCAGCCACCAACCGCTGCGGCCCTCTCCCCAGCTGGCCCCATCCCCGATGGGCCCCCACCACTCCAATCAGCCCACGGCCCCTGCCCCACACCAATTGGATGTGGGGCTGGCTGGCCAACCTCCCACGGCCCCTTCCCCTAATTGGCCCCCCCCCCACCCCATTCAGGGGTGGGGCCGACTGGCCCACCGCCCATAGTCCCTTGTCATGGCTGGCCCTGCCCCCAATCGGCCACCCACCCCAATCGGGGGCAGGGCCTGCTGGCCAATCGTCCTTGGCCCCTCCCCTCAGCCGGCCCAGCCCTAATCGGCCCTGATCAGGGTTGGCTGGCCGGCCAACCTCCTGCCGTCTCCTCCTCCCAACAGGCCCAGCCCTGATCCACCCCGATTGGGGCCGGGCCACCTGGACCCCACCCATGCACAAATTTGTGCACTGGGCCTCTAGTAATAATAATATAGAGTGATAAATGTTATGACATGGAAGTGTTACAGGGGTCTGTGAGAGCACATGAAAAAAGAGCCATATACATGATGGGGAAGGAAGGTAAAAAAAGTAGGAGTAGTTTAGGGAAAGAATTTTCAGAAAAATGATGTTTAAGCTGAGACTAAAAGGATGGATAGGAACTATTCAGAAACATTTTATACCCTAAGATTACTCCATTGTTAAGTAATACACAAACAAAATTAAAACTAAGAACAAAGAAAACCCCCCAAGAATTAATAGAACAGAAATTAATGAGTTATAAAACAGAATATGAGAATATGAGAAACTTCCTTTGAAAAAATTAAGTAGGTTTTTTTTGTATCAATAAAAATAAACACCCAGCCACACCAGTGTGGCTCAGTGGTTGAGGGTCGACCCATGAACCAGGAGATCACAGTTTGATTCCCGGTCAGGGCACATCCCCAGGGCTCGATCCCCAGGAGGGGGCATGCAGGAAGCAGCTGACTGATGATTCTCATTATTGATGTTTCAATTTCTCTCCCTCTCCCTTCCTCTTTTTGAAATCAATAAAAACCTATAAAAATAAAAGCCCACTATAGTGGTAGTGCTTAATTCTCCTAAAACCCTAGTTTACAAAAAAAGAATGTTTAAAAAATAACCAAAAAAAAAAATTTGTTATTGGTACATAATATAAAAAAATGTAAATTATAGCATTAATAATCTATAATGAAAGGAGAAAAGTAAAAAGTTTCTGTATGTTTCAAAATTAATTTATCAGCTTAAAAATAGGAACTTATATTTGTCCTATGGTAACCACACAGGAAAAACCTGCAGTAGATACACAAAAGATTATGATAAAGGAGTCAAAGCATACTGCTACAAAAAGTCATCAAATAACAAGTAAAGACAGCAAGAGGAGAAACAAGGAACAAAGGAGCTATAAAATAGTCAGAAAACAATGAACAAAATGGCAGTAGAAAGTCCTTACCTATCAATAATTACTTCAATTGTAAATGGAATAAATCAAAAGACAGAATGGCTGAATTGATTTAAAAAAAAAGAGAGAGAGAGAGATACAAATGATAGGTTGTCTACAAGAGACTAACTTTAGCTTTAAGGACACACAGAAAATAAGAATAAAGGAATGGAAAAAGATATTTCAAACAAATGATAAACAGAAAAAAAGCAAGGGTAGCTATACATGTATCAAAATAGACTTTGAGTTAAAAATGATCAAAAGAGCCTGGAAGATGTGGCTCAGTGGTTGAATATAGACCCATGAACCAGGAAGTCACAGTTTGATTCCAGGTCAGGGCGCATGCCCAGGTTTCAGGTTCGATCCTCAGTAAGGGGGCATGCAGGAGGGCAGCCGATCAATGATTCTCTCTCATCATTGATGTTTCTATCCCTCTCTTCTCTCCCTTCTTCTCTCTGAAATCAATAAAAACATATTTGAAAAAACAAAGAAGGGAATTCTAAAAGCCATTCAGAATTTTAAAAATATGGTCAAAAGGGATAAAAATGTAATTATATAATGACAAAGTGGTCAATCCATCAAGATGATATAACAATTGTAAATATTTATGTGCCCAATATCAAAGTACCTGTTATGCAAATACTCACAGAAAAAGGAAATTAATAGCAATCCAATAATAGCTGGGAACTCTAATACCACCCCACTGTCAATAATGGAAAGATCATCTCAATAAGACAACAGTGGATTTGAACAACACTCCAGAGTAAATGGACCTAACGGACATATTCAAAATATCTGTCCAAAAGGAGCAGAATGCACATTCTTCTTAAGTGTACACGGAACATTTTCTAGATCATGAGTTAGGCTAGATCACAAAACAAGTCTCAATAAATTAAAAAAGATAGAAATTATATCAAGTATCTTTTCGAACCACAATAAAATTAAACTAGGAACCAACAACAGGAGGAAATCTGGAAAATACACAATACTTTGGAATTTAAATGACACACTCCTGAACAACTAATAAATAAAAACAAAAAACAAAAGGGAAATTTAAAAAATATTTAAGACAAACAAAAATGGAAGTACAACACACTAAAGTTTATAGAATGCAGCAAAAGCAGTTCCAAGAGGGAAGTTTATAGTGTAAACACACATAAAGAAAAACAAACCCACCTAATTTTACAACTACAGGAACTAGAAAAATAAATAAATAAATGAAGTCCAAAGTTAGCAGAAGAAGGAAATAATGAAGATGAGAGTAGAAATAAATTAAACAGAGAATAGGGAACTAGGAAAGATAAAACCAAGAGTTGGTTCTTTGAGAAGATAAAATTAACAAGCCTTTAACTAGGTCGGCAAACCACGGCTCGCGAGCCACATGCGGCTCTTTGGCCCCTTGAGTGTGGCTCTTCCACAAAATACCACATGCGGGCGCGCACATACAGTGCGATTGAAACTTCGTGACCCATGCACAGAAGTCGGTTTTCGGCCAGGGCGAGTCTATTTTGAAGAAGTGGCGTTAGAAGAAGTGGGGGGTGTCGGTCCGTCTGGCGACAGGAGATGCAGCAGGAGATGCGCAGGCGGGCCTCGGGATACGCAGCGCGGGGGAGGTACACTGTTTTGAGGTACATTCGCTGAGGTCGATCCCTTCCAACTCTCCCATCCACACTCATCTCAAATAGATGGGAGGGTTGGAAGGGGTCGACCTCAGCAAACGTACCTCAATCAGATTTACCTCAAGCAAAGGCCAGCTTAGGAGTACCCTAATTAAGTTAATAACAATGTACCTACCAATATAGTTTAAGTTTAAAAAATCTGGCTCTCAAAAGAAATTTCAGTCGTTGTACTGTTGATATTTGGCTCTGCTGACTAATGAGTTTGCCGACCACTGAACTAGACTAACCAAGAAAAAAGAGGTCCCACATAAATGATATTATAAATGAAAAATATAGTTGAAACAACAGAACTAAAAAGGACCGTAATAGATTACTCTGACCAACCACATACCAACAAATTGGACAACCTAGAAAAAATGGATACAAACTACCAAGACTTAATTACAGAGAAATAAAAAGAAACTGAACAGACCAGTGACTACTAAGCAGATTGAATCAGTAATTAAAAACCTCCCAAGAAGAAAAAATTCAGGACCAGATGGTTTCATTGGTGAATTCTACCAAATATTTTAAAAAATTAACACCAATTCTTCCCCAACTCTTTCAAAAAAACTGAAGAGGAAAGAACACTCTCAAGCTCATTTTAAAAGGCCTGCATTATCCTGATAAAAAGACAGATAAGAACACTACAAGAAAACTATAGGCCAATGTCATTAATGACTGTAGATGCAAAAATACTCAACAAAATATTAGCAACAGAATTGAACAGCACATGAAAGAATCATATAACATTATAAAGTGAGCGGCATCCCTTGTATGCAAGGATGGTTCAACATCTGCAAATCAATAAATGCAATACATCACATTAACAGAATAAAAGATAAAAATCACACATTTATCTCAACAGATTCAGAAAAAGCATTTGACAAAATTCAACATCCATTCATGATAAAACTCACACAAATTGGGTAAACAAGGAATGTACCTCAACATAATAAAGGCCATATATGACAAACCCACAGCTAACACAATACTCAATGGGCTTTTACTCTAAGATCAGGAATTAGATCAGGGTGCCTACTCTCATTATCACTATTCAAAATAGCAATCAAGCAAGAAGAAGAAATAAAAGACATCTAAATCGGAAAGGAAAAAATAAAATTATGTCTGTTTGCAGAGGACATAATTTTATATAGAGAAATCCAAAAAATTTCATCAAAAAAACTGTTAAACTAATAAACAAATTCAGTAAAGTTTTAGGACACAAAGTTGACATGCAAAAGTCACCAATAATAAGTTATCTGAAAGAGAAATAAAGAAAACAAGCCCGTTTATAACAGCATCAAAAAATACTTAACAATAAATTTAACCAAGGCAGTAAACAATCTTTACAATGAAAACTATAAAACAACAATGAAAGATATTCAAGAAACAAATAAACAGAAAGATTACCTATGCTCATGGATTGGAAGAATTAATATTGTGAAAATGTTCATACTACCCAAAGTAATCTATAGATTCAGTACAATCCTATCAAGATTCCAATGGTATTTTTTACAAAGTAGAAAAAAAATTCTAAAATTTGTATGAAACCACAATAGTCTATATAGGCAAAGCAATCCCGAGAAAGAAAAACCTAGCTGGAGGTATCACACTTCTTTATTTCAAGCTACCATATATTACAAAGCTACAGTAAGTGAAACAGTATAGCACTGGCATAAAAACATATACAAGTATATCACAAACATTACCTTGAAATGGATTAATGAATTCAGTGTAATACCTGAAACCATAAAATTCCTAGGAGAAAAACAGTATAAGCTCCTTTATATTAAACTTGGCAATGATTTTATGGATATGATATCAAAGCACAAGCAACAAAACAAAACAAAAATGAACACAAACAAGTGGGACTACAAAGTAAAAAGCTTCTACACAGCAGGCAAAAGAAATGATAAACAAAATGAAAAGTAAACATATGGAACAGAATAAAATATTTATAAACTACATATCTGATAAGGGGTTAGTATGCAAAATACATAAGAAATTTATATGCCTCAAATGCAATAAAACAAATCACCCAATTAAAAATGGATAAAGGACCTAAATAGACATTTTCCCAAAGAAGATATTCACATAACCAACTAGTACAGGAAAAGGTGCTCAACAATCTTAATCATTAGGGAAATGCAAATCAAAATGACAAGGAGATATCACTCACACCTATTAGAACGACTAGTATCAAAAAGACAAGAGATAAAAAGTGTTGGCAAGGATGTAGAGAAATGGGAATATTTAGATACTGTTGGTGAGAATGCATTTTGGTGTAGCCACTATGAAACAGTATGGAGGTTCCTCAAGAAATTAAAAATATAACTATAATATGATCCAGCAATCCCACTTCTGGCTACATAGCCAAAGGAAACAAAATCCCTGTATCAAAGATATACCTATACCTCATGTGCACTGTAGCATCTATATATATGAAAGGCTAAGTGACTGACCGTCTAGCCCAGTGGTTGGCAAACTCATTAGTCAACAGAGCCAAATATCAACAGTACAACGATTGAAATTTCTTTTGAGAGCCAAATTTTTTAAACTTAAACTATATAGGTAGGTACATTGTTATTGATTAGGGTACTCCTAAGCTGGCCTTTGCTAAAATAATAATAAAGCCACCAACACAAAATAATTACAATTCTTAAATTGATGACAAAAATACCTGTAGGACTTGCAGCTGGTTGGAAAAACATAGGTAACTTTATGCTTCGCGTAGGTACTTTTGTCACCCGCGCGCGATTTGCGGACGCAACTAGCCCTAACCACTGCACAATGATATTGCTGACTGACTGGCTCACTCAACTCCTGCATGAATCGCGCGCCTCCCCCGCGCTGCATATCCCGGGGCCCACATGCACCACGTCTCCCGTCGCCCGACTGATCTGAGATGAGTGTGGATGGGAGAGTTGGAAGGGATCGACCTCAGCGAATGTATCTCAAAACAATGTACCTCCCCCGCGCTGCGTATCCCGAGGCCCGCCTGCGCATCTCCTGCTGCATCTCCTGTTGCCAGACGGACCGACACCCCCCACTTCTTCTAACACCACTTCTTCAAAATAGACTCGCTCTGGCCGAAAACCGACTTCTGTGCATGGGTCACGAAGTTTCAATCGCACTGTATGTGCGCGCCCGCATGTGGTATTTTGTGGAAGAGCCACACTCAAGGGGCCAAAGAGCCGCATGTGGCTCGCGAGCCGTGGTTTGCCGACCACTGGTTTAGCCGGTACATATGATGCACACTGGCAATTTAAAAATAAACGTTGACTCGCGCATGCGTGATACATATAAAGCTCTCACTGGCGCCAATCACACGCGTGTTTTAATTTTATAACACTATATTATATATACTATTTTGACATGTAATTTTTTGCAGTAATGTAATTACTGTGCAATCTTTTAATTCATTTTCTTTCAATGTGCAAGAATCCGTTCACCAGGCCACTAGTTATTTTTAATAGTCAAGACAAGGAAACAACCTAAGTGTCCATGGATGGACCAAGAAATTGAGAAAAAGTTATCTATATCTAATCTATACTTATACCTATGATTTCAGCCATAAGAAAGAAGGAAATCCCTTCATTTGTTAACTTAAATGAAACTTGAGAGCATTACATTAAGTGAAATAACACAGTGAAAGAAAAATACGTATGTATGCCCTCATTTATATATGGAATCTAAAAAAAACCTAAACTCATAGAAACCAAGACAGAATGGTGGCTTCCAGGGGCAGAGGTTGGGGGTGGGCAAAATGGGTGAAGGTGGTAAAGGGTACAAAGTTCCAGTTACAAGACAAATAAGTTATGAGAATGTAATGTACAGCATGATTACTATAGTTAACAATACAGTATATTTGAAAATTATTAACAGCAGATTTCGAAAGTTCTCACTACACAAAAAAATTGCACCTGTGTAAGGTGATACAGAAGCTTACTAACTTTATTATGGCAATCATTTGACAATATATACATGTATAAGTCATTACATTTAAACTTATATAATATTATATGTCAATTATATTGCAACAAAGCTGGGGAGAAAACACTGAAGGGATGATATGAGAATACATAAATAAATTAATTTGTTCTTAAAATGAAAAAGCAAAAAATAAATAAATAAATAAAACAACCCCCCCCCCCCACCAAACCTAAAATAAGAAAAGAAATGTAACAAAATTATAGCACCACATATGAATTTCTAGGAGTATTTATTTTGAAAGTCTCAATGAATTGGATTTTTGTAAAAAACAAAACTACTAAAATTGACCCAAGACCTAAAATAAAACCTGAGGAGGCTAGTAATAATAATAATAATAATAATAATAAAAACAAACTAAAAGAATTAGAAATTTTACTTATTCTTCCAAATTTTCAAAGAACAGATAATACTTTATAAAACTGGCTATAACTTTAATTTTAAGAATCTAATAAGGACAAACAAAAAACTAATTATAGAATATGCTAACAGATAGATTATATGCCCTAATTCAAAATAAAATTCTAGTAAATTTAATACAACAGGAAGTCAAAAGACCTAGCAGAGTTCATCCCAAGAATGTAATAATTATTTAATATCAGTAATCTAGTGATATTGAAATACAATATCCATCAATTAGTCAAGAAAACAACACTATATGAAAATCTGAACCAATGCTGAAAAAAATTCTGGTAACATTTAACAACCTTTCATTATAAAAACTTCCAGAAAACAGGCTATTTCCTTAGCATGATAAAAAAAAAAAAGTACCTATTTTAAACCAGCAACCAAAGATATCCATTCTTACTATAACTATGAAACACTGTAGTGCAATTTCTGGTCAGTGAAATAAGACAGGATATAAGCAAAACATGCATGATGTTTAGGAAGGAAATTATTTGCAGAAAATGACCACACAATTAAACAAATCCTAAGAGGGATCTAAGATGGCAGAGGAGCAGGTAGAAGTTACACTTATTTCCTCCCAAGACCAAATCAGAAATACAACTAAATTATAGAGCAATCAAACTGAGTAACTAACTAATCACTAGCTGAACAGAAGTCTTATAACAGGATATACAGAAGAAGCCCATCAAAAGTGGTAGGAAGTGTAGATGCTCCAGTGCCAAAAGAGGAGCCCACAGGGCACCTGACTGTGAAAATCAGCAGGGAATCCATCCATGAGGGTGAGACAGGATACTGCTAAAAACCCAGGTGCCCTCTTAAAGGGCCAGCATACACGATCTTGATGGGAGACACTCACCCTGGGCTCCAATGAGGGATGGCAACTCAGAGTAGACTGGAGTCATACCGGGAAAAATTTGGTTATATGGCTTTAGGGAGAGGAATAGAGGGACAGCTGCCAATGTCACTGTACTGAGTTAGACGCCATCTCTCCTGGGATGAGCCCAGCCTAGATACAGCATAGTTTGGGGAGATGCACTAGCCCAACCCTCCTGATTCCATGTAGAGCCATCCTGCCAATCACCAGACCCTGCTGGGGCAAAGTCCACTTCATGGGATTAGGCTCTGAAAAGTCAGCCTGAGGGTCGATCACACCCACAGATGGGCCAAGATAAATTAAGACTCAATTGCAACCACTCTAGCTGGTTTGGCTCAGTGGATAGAGCACTGGCCCTCAGATTGAAGAGTCCCAGGTTTGATTCTGGTCAAGGGCATGTACTTTGGTTGCAGGCTCGATCCTGGGCCCTGGTATGGGTGTATGCGGAAGGCAACCAATCAATGTATCACTCTCAAACATCAATGTTTCTCTCTCTGTGTCTCTCCCCCTCCTTTTCACTCTCTCTAAAAATCAATGGAAAAATATCCTCGGGTAAGGATTAACAAACAACAACAACAAAGAAGAGTCAATTACAACAGAATGGAACACATAACCCACACAAAGGACAATCTTGGAGCACCTAGCTCAGGTGATCAGGGGCAATGCACTACTGAGTCCCAAAGGACACCCACTACATATGACCACCATACCAAGACGAAGATAGAGTAGATCTACCTCATACACAGAAACAAACACAGAGAGACAGCCAAAATGGGGAGACAAAGAATCATACCTCTAATGAAAGAATAGGAGAAAACGAACTCAATGAAAATGGAGGAAAGCAATCTACCAGATACAGAGTTCAAAACAATGGTTATAAGAATGCTCAAGGAACTTAGGGGAAGAATGGATGAACACAGTGAGAACTTAAAAAGAGAGATAATAAGCATAAAAATGACATAGAAACCATTTAAAGAAGTCAGAAATGAAGAATACAACATCTCAAATGAAGAATGTACCAGAAGGAATAAACAAGTACCTATTAGAAGGAATAAAAAATAATCTAATCAGCAATTTGGAAAACCAGGTAGCAGAAAACACCCAATCACAACAGGAAAAAAAAAAGAATTTTAAAAAATGAGGATAATTTAAGGGACCTCTAGGACAATATGAAATGTAGCAACATTCACATCATAGGGGTACCAGAGAAGAGAGAGAGCAAGCAATTGAGAACCTATTTGAAAAAATAGTGACTGAAAACTTCCCTAACCTGGTGAAGAAAATAGATATACAAGTCCAGGAAGCACAAAGAATCCCAAACAAGATGAACCTGAAAAGGTCCATACCAAGTCACATCATAATTAAAATAGCAAAGGTTAAAGACAAAGAGAGAATCCTAAAAGCTGGAAGAGAAAGACAGTTACCTACAAGGGAACTCCCATAAGACTGCCAGCTGATTTCTCAACAGAAACTTTGTAGGCCAAATAAGATTGGCACAAAATATTCAAAATGATTAAAATCAAGGACCTAAAACCAAGATTACTCTACCCAGTACAACTATCATTTAAAATTGAAGGAGAAATAAAAAGTTTGCCAGACAAGAAAAGGCTAAAAGAATTCATCACCACCAAACCAGTATTACATGAAATGCTAATGGACTTCTATAAGAAGAAAAAAGGAGGGGGAAAAAAAGAACATAATTATAAAGAATAAAATGGGAATAAATATGAAACTATCAATAATTACTTTAAATGTAAATGGCTTAAATTCTCCAATCAAAAGACATAGAATAGAAGAATGAGTAAGAAAGCAAGACCCATATATAAGCTATTTACAAGAGACCTGTGTCAGAACAAAAGATACACACAGACTAAAAGTAAAGGGATGGAAAAAGATATTTCATGCAAATGGAAAGGAAAAAAAAGCTGGGGTAGCAATACTTATATCTGACAAAATAGACTTTAAAACAAAGGCTATATTAAAAGACAAAGAAGGACACTACATAATGATAAAGGGAGCAATCCAAAAGGGGGATATAAACATTTATGTGCCCAACAAAGGAGTGCCAAAATATGTAAAGCAAATCTTGATGGGCATAAAAGGATTGATCAACAGTAATACGGTCATAGGGGATTTTAATACTCTAATAACATCAATGGATAGATCTCCCAGACAGAAAATAAATAAGGAAATGGTGGCCTTAAATGACACACCAGATGAGGTGGATTTAATTGATATCTTCAGAGCATTTCACCCCAAAGCAGTGAAATATACATTTTTCAGGTGCACATGGAACATTTTCTAGGATGGACCACATGTTAGTACATAAAACAAGTCAATAAATTTAAGAGACTGAAATCATATCAAATATATAAATGGGATGAAACTAGAAATCAATCACAAGAAAAAACTGAAAAACCCACAAAGACATTAATAGTAAATAATATGTTATTAAACAATGAATGAGTTAACAATGAGATCAAGGGGGGAAAAATCAAGATACTTTGACACTAATGAAAATGAGAACACAAAAGCCTAAAATCTGCGGGACACATCAAAAGAAGTCCTAAGAAGAAAATAGCAATACTGGCTTACCTCAAGAAACAAGAAAAATCTCAAATAAACAATCTAACCTTCCACCTAAAGGAATCAGAAAGAGAACAACAAAGTCCAAAGTGAGAAGGAAGGAAATAGTAAAGATCAGAGTGGAAATAAATGACATAGAGTCTAAAACAAATAAAAACAATGTAAAAGATCAATAAAACCAGAGGATGGTTCTTTGAAAAGATAAACAAGATGGATAAACCTTTAACCAGACACATCAAGAAAAACAGAGGACCCAAGTAAATAAAATGAGAAATGAGAGAGGAGAAGTAACAACTGACACCACAGAAATACACAGGATTATAAGAAAATACTATTAATTATATACCAACTAATTGGACAATCTGGAATAGATAAATTCCTTGAAACATACAATCTTGCAAGGCTGAATCAAGAAAAACTAGAAAATCTGAAGAGACAAATTACAACAAAATTGAAGCAGTAATCAAATAACTCCCAATAAAGAAAAATCCTGGATCAGATGGCTTCACAGGAGAATTTTACCAAACATTCAAAGAACTAATACCTATCCTTTTCAAACTATTCAAAAAAATTCAAGAGTAGGAAGATCCCAAGCTCCTTTTCTGAAGCAAACATTATCCCGATTCTAAAACCAGATAAAGACACTACAAAGAAAGAAAATTATAGGTCATTATCTCGGATGAACATAGATCCAAAAATCCACAAAAAAATATTAACAAATCAAATTCAACAATACATTAAAAAGGTGATATACCACGATCAGGTGAGATTTACTCCTGGCATGCAAGGTTGGCACAATATCTGCAATCATCAAGAAATCAACAAACAAGTGTTGGTGAGGATGCGGAGAAAAGGAATCCTCATGTATTGTTGATGGGATTGCAGATTGGTGTAACCACTATGAAAAACAGTGTGGAGGTTCCCAAAATAAAAAATGAAACTGCCTTATGACCCAGTGATTCCATTTCTGGGTATGTAATTGAAGAAACCCAAAACAGTAATTCGAAGGAATATGCACCCCCATGTTCATTGCAGTGTTATTTACAAGAGCCAAGATTTGGAAGCAGCCCAAGCGCCCATCAACAGATGATTGAATAAAGATGTGGTACATATACACAATGGAATATTACTTAGCCATAAAAAAAGAATAAAATCTTACCATATGCAACAGCATATATGGACCTAAGTGCAGTAAGTCAGAGAAAGACAAATACCATATAATTTTATGTATATGGTGAGGTTGAAGTTATATAGGTATTCTTATACAATGTTGGTAACACTAGAAATTAGTATGCTTTGGCCTAATAATTATATTTCTAGAAATCTACTATAGGGTAAGACATTTTAAAAAAATTAAATGTCCAATAACTGAGCATCATAAAAAATTTTTTTTGAAGAATATCAAAATGGCTGAGAAAAATGTTTACAATATAATATACATTTTAAAAAAGATAACTTACTATATATTACTGACTCCAGTTTTGTAAAATAAAAAAATCATAAGTATATGTCTATCAAAAAAGAAATAATGAAAATACATAAGCAATTGTTAACAATAGTTTTATAAATATATGGTTTATTTTTGTTTTATAATAGCCAAAGAAATGAAACATTATTTTAAAAAGATCATTCTAAGGAAAGTTTTTTAAAAAAGCACCTATCAGTTAGGAATTAAGGAAACGAATAAAGATTATACTATTCCATAAATTTGGTAGTAATAGGCATGAAGAGATAGACTATAACTTGGAAGGATAGTAACAGGGAAGTTTTGTTTTCTTTAAAGGCAGATTACAAACATGCATATGGTAAGAGGAGTAAGTAGAAAATCAAGATAAAAAAGAGATAACTTTTTGAAGATCCAGAGCAGGCAGAGAAGGTGAGAAGGAAAAGTATAGATGGGGGGTGGGGAGGCTTTTCTGAAACTGAAAGAGAAGAGAAGATGGTTCAACATAGAAATTTTAAAGAGACACAGATGTAAGGCAGAGTGTTTGATGTGGGAAAGACCTGAATGATCTTATTCAATTTGCATTCCTGTAATATATGTAGTGATGGCATGGTGGATGGCTTGTTTCAAACTAGTTCCCCAATTGTCAGAAATCACTGGGTTTAATTAATGACACTAATGTGTGTCAAATGTGAATGTGTGGAGGAAGACTAAAGGTTAAGAACTGCTGTTCTAGCACACTGTCTTTCATACAGGAGGTCAAACATTTGAACTGAATTCTTAGTGAAGTTAGAATAAAGAGACCTTTTGACAATAATGAAGGGTTTGAGTGAACAGGAATAAGAAATTTGACAAACAGTTGGGAAGACTGTTGAAGTAAAGAAGTATTAATCTACAGTAAGGCTTTATATCACACTGGTTTGATAATTTTCTCTAGTAATGTACTGCTGCCTAGGAGTAGAGAAAATACATATTAAAAATGATTCTGGCTCGGGCAGTGTGGCTCAGTGGTTGAATGTAGACCTATGAACCAGGAGGTCACAATTAGATTCCTGGTCAGGACACATGCCCAGGTTGCAGGCTGGATCTCCAGTAGGAGTGTGCAGGAGTTCGCCAATCAATGATTCTCTCTCATCATTGATGTTTCTATCTCTGTCTCCCTCTACCTTTCTCTCTGAAATCAATAAAAAAAAAAGATTCTGATTATAGAATTGATTACTGTCATATATATAAAGTCAAATATAGAACCGTTTTTAGGGTCTTAAATATGGCATTTTAAAAGTAGGTGACAGTGTGTGAGTTTGCTGGACAGAAAGGCAAGTGGAATCAGAGGTGGATGGACATATTTATTGTGGGAAAAGTAAAAGTAAAAAATTGGAGATATGAAAGTATAAAACCCCAGTTGAGTTAAAATGTGAGAGTGAGAAATGTAGATGTTAAGGAGGTTGTAAATTTTAGATCTAAGAAATACAGGTATTTGCCCAGCCGGCCTGGCTCAGTGGTTGAGCATCAACCTAGGAACCAGGAGGTCAGGGTTCGATTCCCGGTCGGGGCACATGCCCGGGTTGCAGGCTTGATCCCGTGTGGGGCGTGCAGGAGGCAGCCGATCCATGATTCTCTCTCATCATTGATGTTTCTATCTCTCTCTCCCTATCCCTTCCTCTCTGAAATCAATAAAAATATACTTTAAAAAAAGTACAATTATTCTTAATAATGATGATATCCAAAATGCCGCTTTATAAATGAATTTCTAGTTATATTGCCCAAAAGCACCTATCCAAAAATTTCATTTTTATGAATCTAGAAAGGAAAGTAGCACATATACATGGATTAACCCTATGAGAATTTCAGTTAAGTAATATTTTGTTGCTTCTAGTACTGGTTTCCCATTAAATTTTATCCAGATACACCAGGAAACTATGATATAATGGGGTTTTATGCATAAAAATCCACATTATCCAGCTTGCAACCTGGGCATTTGCCCTGACCGGGAATCGAATTGTGACCACCTGGTTCATAGTGGCAATTAACTGTATTTGGATATACCATAAGGCATATCCAAGGGCTTAAAGAGAAATCAGATTTATAGCAATAAAACCAACTACATCCATTTTCTTTATGCCATTAGTATTTTTTGTTAGGTACTATCTTGTATTCACCAGTCATTTCAATTGAGGCCTCTTAGACTAATCAAAAAGGTATATTTGCGCCGTCTAAGAATGGGAAAACAAACAAAAAAATTTATAGGTTCAATTAAATTTCTGTAATTCAAAAGATGATTCTGAAATGCATAAAAAAGGTATAAATAATTCAAATATACCTAACATCTTGATATTTTCATTTAAAAGTTTATTATTTCTAAGGTATAAAATACAGTTTCTGCTCAGAAAGTTGTAACTCAGCAATACAGTACTATTCATACAAACAGAGAAATAGCTGACAGTTGACAGTTATAAATTTGAGATTTTCCAACAACTTACCACTGTCTTGAATCCAAGTTCCTAAGTTCTCTAAGTAGTTTTTCATTTTTCTTTAGGAGATGAAAGCTCCTCCTAAACAGATAAATTTATAAACATTTTCATTACCTTTGCAGTGAGTGACATGGCAGTCCCAGAAATATTTTCTATTCTACTCATGCAATTCTTCATAGTTGACTTGCCTTATCATACTTCTAACACAAAAGAAAACAGACCTTAAAAAACAAGTAAGGCCCAAGCTGGTTTGGCTGTGAATAAGGCCTAGAGACTGAAGGGTCCCGGGTTTGATTTTGGTCAAGGGCACATGCCTGGGTTGCGGGCTTGATCCCCAGTAGGGGGCATGCAGGAGGCAGCTGATCAATGAATGATTCTCTCTTATCATTGATGTGTCTATCTCTCTCTCCCTCTCCCTTCCTCTCTTGAAATCAATGAAAAAAAATATTTTTCAAAAAAGAAACATGTGTCATTATTTCTACCCAGACCCTCATATATTTCTATCAGTGGATCATTATCTATTTCATTTTTCTTTGCAGATGCTGTGAGCTTCCCAAACTCATATCCAGAAAAAAAAAAGAAATAAAAATACTTGTAGATTCCTTCTCAAGAGTTTCATTAGGTTAGAAAGTTTTTTCCTCATGAGAAATAAAATATTCTCAACATCGAAATCATTACCAAGTAAGCATGTGTAATATAGATGGAATTTGCTTTCTTCCTTGATTTATATTGTATTTTTTACATGTAAAAATGTATGTATAAGTTTTACCAAATATGTTCTATAGGTACAAAATGCAGCAGTCTCCCCTGCCCTTTATCCTGGTTTCAGTTACCAGTGGTCAACTGAGGTACGAAAACATTAAATAGAAAATTATAGAAATAAACAATTCATAAATTTTGCATGCCATTTTGAGTAGCATGATGAAATCTCACTGTCCCGCTCCAGCTTGCCTGGGACATGAATTATCCCTTTGTCCAGTGTATCCACATTGTATACCCTACCTGTCAGTCACTTAATAGTCACTTCGGTTATCAAAGACAGAGAAACCACATTCACATAACTTTGTTTACAGTACTATTTTATTATTAGTTATTGTTAATCTCTTACTGTGCCTAAGTTAAAAATAAACTATTTAGAGGTATGTCTATATATGTATATGTGTGTGTGTATATATATATCTATATATATATATGAAAAAAATATTCCATATATATGTAATACATATGAAAAAATATTCCATATACATGTAGTTATGTAGCACTATCCCATTTTAGGCATCTACTGGGAGTCTTGGAACTTATCCACTTCAGATAAGGGGGGATTACTGTATTTACAAATTGTTTATTTTAATTTTAATATTTATTGATTTTTAGAGAGAGGAAGGGAGAAATAGGGAGGGAAGAAAGATAGAGAAATAGAGACAGAGAGAGAGACAGAGACAGACATCAATTTGTTGTTCCACTTACTTAAGCATTCATTGGTTGATTCCTGTATGTGCCCTGACTGGGGATCAAACTGTCAACCATGGTGCATGGGAACAGTGCTCTAACCAATTGACCTACCTGGCCAGGGCCTATATGTACAAATTATAATCACAAAATCAATGCTTGTTGAGGTAAAATACAGCCTCCTGACCTTTAATTTTTCTTGAGATAATATAGACCATTCTATAGCAAAAGAGTAGAATACATTTATACAAGTAATAATTAACTATATTTGGACATACCATAAGGCAAATTTGTTCCTGATATAATGTGGCTTTCCCATAAGGCAGAGGATATTGCCTTCTAATAAATGGAAGGGTTTAAATCAAGTTAAACACTAAGTAAGCAAGTAGAACTCCATTTCAATGCTTCACATGCATGTGAATTACTTTGATTTATTCATCTACCGATATCTTCACACCTACTACAAATTGAACAGAAGCAATAAATTAAATGATGCTTCTTCTATTTTCCTAGTTTTCAGTTTCATAGAAATTTAAAAATTAAATGTATATTAATAACGCTTTATACCAGTGTACAATTTCAGTACTTTACGTACATTAACTAATTTAATCCTCAACATTATGTTAGTTGGGAGTTATTTCCTCCGAGTTTAAGTGACTCCAATCTGGGTCTTCTTATTTAAGTCTATGTAATGCCTTTTCATTTAACTCCTACCTAACTTACTTGAATACTTTGTGTGTTGATTGCAAGTTTTTACAACATGCATAAAAAAAAAATGATATCCAGATTCTTTTCTTGATTTGATGTTAAATCTTGAGTTAATTCCTCTGATAGAAACAAGAAAGGATCATATTAGTATTTGTCTAAAAAAAATTTGTGAGGCTTCTGTGAAATAAGAAGAAATATATATTTGGCTCTACCCCCAGTCCCTGACACAGAGCTCCTAAAACCCTTGTAAATTCCCGATGATGGAGGTGACAGGAACATCTTCACAGAGTTCCTAAATCCCTTAGGATTTCCTGGGTAATTGGAGAGCTTTTGTTCTAAAGAGGTGACTCTTGGTGGGCTCCTGGATAACTTCAGGATGAGGCCTTGTCACCAGAAAGAGTAACCATGATTAAAAGGTTGGTAAGTGAAATAAGCCAATCAGAGAAAGACAAGTAGCACAGGATCTCACTTATATATGGAATCTAATGACAAAATAAACTGACGATCACACAATCCAGAGACATAGAAGCATGGAACAGACTGATGAATCTTGGGGTGGGTGTGGGTGGGGAAGTGGGAAGAGATTAACCAAAGAACTTATATGCATAACCCATGGACAATAGTATGGTGAAGGCCTGGGGAGGGGGCAGGAGTGGGATCAATGGGGGGGACAAATGGGATATCTGTAATACTTTCAATAATGAAGATAAATTAAAAAACAAAACAAAAAAGTTGGAACTTTCAGCTCTACCTTGGAGTAGGGGTTAGGGCTGGAGATTGAGTGAATATCAATATGGCCATATGATGAAGCTCCATAAACATCTCTAACTATGGGGCTCACAGAGCTTCGAGGTTGGAGAACACATTGAATGTTCTGGGAGGCGAGCACACTCCAACTCCACAGAGACAGAAGCTCCTACACAGGGGACCCTTCCAGACCTCACCCTATGTACCTCTTCACCTGGCTATATGTATCCTTTATAATAAACTGGTAAGTGTAAGTAAATGTTTTGGAGCCATTAGAGCTAATTATCGAATCCAAGGAAGGGGTTGTGGGAACCCGATTTACAGCTGGTTAGTCAGAGTATGGGTGGCCCACAGTGGGGGCAGTCTTCAGGTCTGTGTTAACTCCAGGCAGTGCTGGAACTGCATGGTGTGGAAAACCCACACATTTAGTATCAGAAGTGTTATGAATAAGAATAAAGATTTTCCTATTAGCTTCCGTGAAGGTTGGAAAAATAAGATTATTTTCAATTATATGCCCTATAATTTCTAAGTCAGATAGTGAGGAAGAGAACAGAGACTAAAATGCTTGATCAAAAGATAAATAAGACTAATGTATAAAAATAAATTAAGAAAAACTTCTGCTTTATTCTTACCTTTTGTCCCAGGAATTCATTCCCAATATACTAAGAAGCAATCTGCAATAATAAAATGCTGACTGAGGCTTTTGAGGTGCTGGTTCATCTTGCTCCACAGCTTTCATGTTTAAGTCATTAAAGTGTTTCTCAACAAATTCTTTTTCCTCTGTATGTTGCTTAAGGATAGCATTAATAACATCATTTTCCTGTTTTTCAGAAATGCACACAGGTTGTGGAGCAGGAATATTAAGTGAAATTCCAGTTCTCTGTAAGCACTCAGGACTGGTTACACCTAAATACTGCAAAAGTTCATCAAGAACATCTTCATCATCTCTGATTGTATCCCAAGTTGGTACAGTTTCTCTAAATCTTTTAAACTGACAGGAAATCCCATCTTTTATTGTTACATCTTCTAGGCATTCGTTGGATCTAGGCAGCTCTTCTGGCTTCTCTTGGTGAGACAATGAAAGTATGAGAGATGCAGGTTCTGACAAGCCACTTACAGGAGGTGGTCCATATAGGATGGCAGAATCCCATGAATATTTTCCAGAAAGATCACGTACTATGATTCTGACATTTGAATTGGCTGATGCAAGACCAGCAGATAAACCTCCTCCAGGTATACTCTCTTCTGATCTGATCTGAATACAGGACACTAAGGTTGTATTGTTCAACACGAAGAACTGGATATTTGGACTCTCAAAGAGTTCAGGAGAAAGTTCAGTACTTTCACTGTAATGATTGTCATGATTTTCACACACCTGACTTGTTAACATAGCAGGACCACCACTCATTGGATAATGGCCCAAGTGATTTACCAGATGTGTAATAACAGTGCGAGCAGCTATAGAAATTAATCCTTGTTGCATCTGAGTTTTCACTAGAATAAAAAAAAATAAGTGAGTGGGAATACTGTTGCTTCCTAGGATGTCATATAGCAATGAGACACTAGACAACAAATAGGGACATTATCAAAATCACACTCAAATACTTCAGTAATTATTATTTCCAATTTAGATTATATTACAGAAATGATGGCAAATAACGAAACTGTTCTTTAGTGAAGTTTTGCTGTTAATTTTATAAAGAGCCCTTTTTGAAATTTTTGCTTATGGATTCTTAATTTAAAGCGAAGTCTTTAAATGTACATCATACCTTAAAAGAAGGATCAAAAGTATTAGAAATCACTTGAAATCACTTAGCACATAGATTAGAAAGCCAATGAAATCCAACTGATAAGTTTATCTCATGAGCAGATTCAGAACAGTTTGCAGCATGCCTTAAATTTCACTTAATTATGGCTTTTATCAATGATGTAAAAGTTTCAGAGAAAAGTGATCTTTCACTAAACTTTAAGAGTTGCGATCAATTTAAACTGAGTGTAGCCAGTATATGATAAGGAAGCTTTATTTTAAAGAAAAAAATATCTTATGGCCCTGCATATGTTTTTTCCCTCCTAAGGTATCCTTCAGCACATTGTGGTCTATTCTGAGCAGTTAGTTGTATGTAAGAAGCATTTTCCCCCCTTGCTTAAGCACATTAGAGAAAGCAAATAGATAAGGAGCATATCCATGTGAGTAACTTAAAAAAAAAATCATAGGAAACAGTAAAAAAGAAAAAAACTCAAACATTGCAATATGAGGCCTGAAAAGGCAGGGTGCCTAATGGCAGAACCTAAAGAAAGAAAAGAGAGGAAACAAAGAAGACAGAGAACACAAAAAGAGGGTGTAAAGGGAGGAAGAAAGAAGTAGAGATAGACAATAACTTGTCGAAGTCCACTAGTCCAAGAATGCTAGTGTCATTCTAAGGAGGGTTGATGTGGAAACCAATTTTGGAATGAGTGGTGTCAAGAAATGGGGACAATTTAGTGATGTTTATCTTGACACTTTTTACCTAGGAGATGGAAGGAGAGCTGCCTGTGGTAAATAAGTACTAATCATTTATGTAGGAAGAGGACTTTGGTTGGTTATGTGTGTGTTTACAGTATTCTGGTCTTAGTTATAGACATGATTCAGAATGATTGTGTCTCTGGATTTACAGAGTGATCAGAGTATTGTTTATATTCTGGAAGTGAATCATTTGGGAATACTATAGTCTAGCTGCCAGAATAAATATAGGTTGATCAAAGTATTATCTATATTCAATAAATTCCTTAATTTTAAGTGTACTTTGTGATGAATTTTGGTAACTGTATAGAACTGTGTAACCACAAACATAATCAATATATAGTAAAATTACTACATGAAAAAAGGATAAATCTACCCTAACTAGTTTGGCTCAGTGGACAGAGCATTGGCCGGCAGACCAAAGAGTCCCAGGTTCGATTCTGGTCAAGGGCACGTACCTTGGTTGCAGGCTCCTCCCTGGCCCGGGCCCTGGTTGGGGCATGTGCAGGAGGCAACCAATCAATGTGTTTCTCTTACATCGATGTTTCTCTCTGTCTTTCCCTCTCTCTAAAAGATCAATGGAAAAATATTCTCAGGTGAGGATTAAAAAAAAAAAAGGATACATCTTAGTTTATGTAAATTATATCTCAATAAAACCAATTTTAAAAGTTTAAAAGGAGACTAGCTTGTGCATTGCTGGTGATTACTTTATAAAAAAAGGCAAGAGAGCTCTGGCAGGTGTTGCCAAATGGTTAGAGTGTGAGCCCATGCACAGGAGGGTCGCAGGTTTGATTTAGGGTCAAGGGCATATACCTGGGTTGCAGGTTCAATCCTTGGCCCAGCTCAAGCGCGTGCAAGAGGCAACCAATTGATGTTTCTTTCCCTCTTTATCCCTTCCTTCCACTCTCTCTAAAAAATTAATGGAAAAAATGGGGTGAAGATTAATAACAATAAAAAAAAAAAGGCAAGAGAGAACAGTTACATTTTTAAGGCTATAGCCATAAAGATTCAGAACACCACTGGGTATAGGCAGAGTTAGCAACAAACCAGCCACTAATATTAATAACATCATCTCCATTATTCCACTCTATAAAAGAACAGTTTTCTTTGTTTGGGCTATGGTTGATTTTGAAATGTTGCCAAGCATCAAAATTTCAATCTTCTTCCATTATCAATCAAGTTTTACGTCTACATAGATGTACATATGAACATTTTTCAATTTACTTAAAAACTCAATTACACTGAGCTGTTCCAGCCATTATATTTATGGCTAGTTTCAAAAATCAGTTATTCAACACTAGAGAACAACACTAAATAATTAACCTTAATTCAGTTCTATATTTTCAAGACTATAAGCAAAGTAAAAAGATATGTCACTAGCTGATGAGAAACAGAAGGGTAGCTTGCTTTTTCTTCTCTAATTACAACTTAGAGTATAATAAATATTAACACTATAAGGGGCCTTATAGATACCCTAGCCAGTACTTATTTTGTATCTGAGGACAAATAGGTTCACAGAAGTTAAGCGATATGCCTGTTTTCTACAGAATATTTTACATTAGTACTAGTCTTTTGTTTCCCAGTGCAGTGTTATTTCCATCTTTACCATAACTCTGACTTACATATTTTTTTCTCTTTTGTTCAACTGCCTTTTCTTTTGGCAAATCACTGTGACATATGCAAACACCGAATTCCATTTTTTCTGTGTACAGTAACTTCAAAAAGCATTACTTAGCATAAATAATTAAATATATGGCCATTATCAACTGAAAACACTCACTTAAATAAGACTAAATTTATTTTAAACTAGAGCCTGGTGCACGGATTTGTGCACCAGTGGGTCCCTTGGCCTGGCCTGCAGGGATTGGGAAGAAACCAGCAGTCCAACATCCCCCAAGGAGTCCTGGATTGCAGAGGGCGCAGGTCAGGCCGAGGGACCCCACGGGTGCACGAATCTTTGCACCGGACTTCTAGTATGCATATAAGATCTTTGGTTACTCTCTTCCCGCCCTCCTCCCTTCCTCCTTCCCCCCTTTCCTCTGAGATTCATCAGTCTGTTCCATGTTTCCATGCCTGTGGTTTCTGCTCCTGTGTTGAGCGTCTTTCCCCTGATGGTCAGTGCGCATTATAGCTACTGGCCGGTCAGCTGGTAGCTTAGGCTTTTATATATATAGATGGTAATAAAACATAATTAAAGATTTAAAAATTTTTGATGTAGCAAAATACTTTTCTGTTCTTTATTTTCTTTTTTTATTTTGAATGATAAGCTTACAAAGGTGACATGTATTTTTTGTTTGTTTTCAACACAGAAGCAAATGATCTTTGTTTCTAGCTAAACCAGGGCAATGGGAACAACAGTTCTTTCTGATTCAAATTCTCTAGAGAGCATTCCTTTTGCAAGTTTACAGATGAGTAAACCTCACATGCTAATTAGGACCCATGGATCTTTGTTTTAAAAAATTTTTTTGTATATTTTATTGATTTTTTACAGAGAGGAAGGGAGAAGGATAGAGAGTTAGAAACATCCATGAGAGAGAAACATTGACCAGCTGCCTCCTGCACACTCCCCACAGGGGATGCGCCTGCAACCAAGGCACATGCCCTTGACCAGAATCGAACCTGGGACCCTTCAGTCCACAGGCCGACGCTCTATCCACTGAGCCAAACCGGCCAGGCCTAAACATTTTTTTTAAAAAATACGTTTTACTGATTTTAGAGAAACAAGAATGAAGAGAGAGAGGGGGGGAAGGAGAGAGAAACACTGATTAGCTGCCTCCTGCATGGCCTCCATTGGGGATAGAGCCTGCAACCTGGGCATGTGCCCTGACCAGGAATCGAACCTGGGACCTCTTGGTGGATGGGTTGACACTCAACCACTGAGCCACATCAGCCAGGTGTGACCTGTTTTATTTAAGCAGAGAATCATTTTTTGCAGAAGCAAGAGAGTATAATTTAATAGAAATAGATCACAGAAAATAGAGAATTCTTGATGTTGTCTCTGACTTGTTCTGTGATCATGGACAATTACATAAACTCTTTAAGACCCATTTTTCTCTAAGAATAACAGACTTTTTGTAAAAATAAACTAAAAACTCATAGACAAAGTTAAATATAAGAAAATAATATAAATCCTTCAATTTTGAGAGCATTCTAAATAACATAGGTTTTATGAGTTCCTTTTTAAAACCTGCTTATAAATAAACTGTAGGAATGAGCCAGCTCTTTCCCTAAATCATAAACACCTAAGTCCAGGTACCAGTCCATCTATAGATTCTCTTCCCAAAGGAAGTGTTAGTGGGCATGCAATATAAATGAGTTTATTCACAAATCTGTCATAATTATTAATATTATTCATATTAAAAATACATTTAGATTTCAGATATAGGCAAAAGCATTTTCTTTCTTAAGTAGTTTCTCTAAATTTAGAATATGTAAATACAAAATGATAACAATCTCTCAACATTTTAATTGGGAGGATAGATTTATTTAGATTTATTTTTGAGTTATAAACTATAGAACATATCTCTCTTCTATAAATATGCTTAGATATAAGAAAATGTATGAAATGCTCTAATTTACAAATTCAAAATGAAATTCTAAACTAACTGGCCTTGTGAGAATATGCAAAATGAAGATATCAATGCTGCTAAGGCTTTGTGTAACCAGCATTCATTTAAAAAGTCTATTCAGGGTTGTCTTTTCAGATTGTCAGATTAAACAAACCTAACAGCATTTGCAGCAAACCCATAATTACAGATTATTATGGCACACAAAAGCAACAAGACATAAAAAGCTGCTGCAATTCACTGCACTCTAATAGAACATGCAGAGGAAGTTAATTTTGGCAAATGCTTTAAATATTAGCTTTGCATAATATGTATAGGTGAAACTATAATTAGGACAGAATGAATTCTTTGGAGCCTCCTTTCACTCCGACTCTGCAAATGATGACTTTTTGCTAATAAGACTACTGCCATTTGACAAAAAGCCAACTTCACTACCTTTCTTTATTCTTTAGTAAATTTAATAATTACAGCTACTCCTGCCAATAGTTCTGAAATCAGACTTGTTCAATCCAATACTGAGCTTATTAGGGACACTTTATGTTTAGAAATCTTTGGCCAAAAAAGTACTTGAAGATGATGAAGCATGCCTGAGACAAGGGCACAATGATTAGTCATTTTCTCCACATTAAAAAACCCAAAATGCAGCATGTAGTCACCACAGATCACAGAATCACCTGCTGTTAGTTCACAGCTGTTCCTAAAAGCTTCTGCATTTATCTGGCCCTTAATACCTTTAAGAAAGTCCAAAGGGAATAACTGAATACATTTAGAATAGTATTTCACAGAGTATCTGGTACCAATATAAAGTTCATCTACTTAAATTTTTACCTTTGTGTCTTTAAAGTGACTGTTGTTAACAGTACAGTAAATTTGGTATGAAATACAATAAAACTTCCCTTTACATAGTAAACCATTTATTTCACTGTTTAAGAAATACACTATACTGCCCTTAATCAAACTTTCATCATTTTACACCTTTAAAAATGCAAAAACTGTGCCCACCAATAGACAAGTGGATAAAAACGGCTGAGATATCCTATATAATAAAAGGCTAATATGCAAATCAACCGAACAGCGGAACAACCGGTCGCTATGATGCGCACTGACCACCAGGGGGTAGACGCTCAACACAGGAGCTGCCTCTTGGTGGTCAGTGTGCTCCCACAGCCAGAAGCTAGGCTCACAGCTGGTGAGCAAAGCGGCGGTGGTGGGAGCCTCTCTTGCCTCGAAGGCAGCACTAAGCCGTCAGTCGGACATCCCCCGAGGGCTCCCGGACTGCAAGAGGGCGCAGGCTAGGCTGAGGGACCCCGCTCCAAGTGCAAGAATTTTGTGCACCAGGCCTCTAGTGTACACACACACACACATACACACACACACACACGGTCATAAAAAGGCATAAAAAGGAATGAAATCTTACAATTTCTGACAGAATAGATGGACCTAGAGAGTATTATGCTAAGTGAAATAAGTCAGAGAAACAAATACCATATATATATATATATATATATATAGTCAGACAGAGAAACAAATACCATGTGATTTCACTTATATGAGGACTCTAAAGAACAAAATAAAGAAAAAGAAACAGACTCACAGACAACAGAAAATAAATTTATAGTTACCAGAGTGGAGGGGGTTGGGGGACTGGGTGAAAAAGGTGAAGCGATTAGGAAGTACAAACTGGTAGTTATAAAATAGTTATGGGGATGTAAAATACAGCATAGGGAATATAGTCAATAATATAATAACTAAGAATGGTGCTAGGTGGGTACTTGAAATACTGGGGGGGGATCACTCTGTAAATTAAAATTTTCTAACCACCATGCTGTACACCTGAAACTAATCTATAATAATAAAAGGGTAATATGCTAATATTACCCTTTTATCCAGACATCCTTCCTGACAAAGCTGGGGCCGGAGGGAAGCCAGCCGGGTCCCAGGTGCCTGCGGGCGGCCCTGGGAAAGCCAGCCCGGGTTCCGGGTACCTGCTGGCAGCTGGAGGAGGGAAGCCTAGATCCCGGGTGCCAGAGGGAAGCTGGTGCTGGCAGCCGGGGGAAGGAAGGCCTATTCTTGCACGAATTTTCGTGCATCGGGCCTCTAGTATAAAATAATAGTGAATGTCAATTTTAATTGAAAAATACATTTTTAATGCAAAAGGCAACTAACTTTTTCATATAACTTTGTTTTTAGATAAAATAAACTCTCTACTTTACTATGCCAAATCTAGAAAAATGATTATAAGTTGAGATATTAATTATTGTCTAAATATTTTGTACTGTCCAGTATATCTCTATTATATCTGAACTATTTCATTTGTATATTATGTGGTAGACAAACTATTACCAACTTGTGGTCAACTCAAAATACTATCATGATCACATCTTAGATGTTTTAATCATTTATAACTACTCTGCCTTTAAAACTCAAACTCTTCCTTTAATTTTGTTTTGTAGAGTCCTTGGAGATGGATAAGACAGAAGTTGGTAGGATCCCAGACACTATCCTGCTGCAGCTCTACTTTAAAAAGTTTTACAAACAGGGCTTCCTTGTGAAATTTATTTGAAGAAGTTTCACTGCTTAAAAACTCACTTTAGAAACCACTGTCCTAACATACTGATTCCCTTAAGTCAGTAGTGGTTCTCAACCTTGGCTGCACATTAAAATCACCTGGGAATCTTTTTAAAATCCTGATTTCTGGGCCTCACCCTCCAGAAATTCTGTTTCTTTGTTACTAATGTTGTGGCACCACCCCATAACAAAG
The DNA here is from genome assembly GCF_000147115.1 of Myotis lucifugus. NCBI lineage: Eukaryota > Metazoa > Chordata > Mammalia > Chiroptera > Vespertilionidae > Myotis > Myotis lucifugus. The sequence continues at coordinate 3,864,851 of NW_005871070.1, read as the reverse complement.
AAACAGAATTTCCGGAGGATGAGGCCCAGGAATCAGGATTTTAAAAAGATTCTCAGGTGATTCTATTGTGCAGCCAAGGTTGAGAACCACTGCCTTAACTGGTCTTCAACTTTGGCTGCATATTCATCACCTGCAAGGCTTTTAAAAATCCCAGTAATCCCAGGTCAATATATCAAAATCTTTATTGACAGGATGAAGGCATCAGTATCCTAATGTGAAGCCAAGGCTGAGAATCATTGTTCTAACTTCTTATTACCAACCATATCTACTTTCTGACTCACTGGATCACTCCATTTTCTTCCAATTTATTAGCCATTTCCTAGCATCAGGTCAATCCTTACCAAGCTTAGATTCCATGGTTACACCATATACCAATATTCTGAAAGTCATAGTTTGTGTTTCTGCCATATCCACCTTACTGAATGTTGATTGGTGCAAACAAAACTTTGTAGTTTTCGTTTTCTTTCAGGCCCTCAAAAACTTCTCTTAATCCCCTTAGTTTACTTCCATCTTCTTTTTTCTGGTCTCAGAAGAAGGGCTAATGATAGCACCTATACTCTCCAGCTCACATGTCAGGAACACTTCACTCTACTAATGCTGATCACCTTCCTACCTTCCTTCTCACCTTCTTCATCTTATAATTAATTTCAACTCCCTTAATCCTTAAAAAAATCCCTTAACCCCGAATCATCCTTTAGTTTACCTACTGTTTTATCACTTTTCTTTTTTAAAATAGTCAAGCTTCTTTAAAGAGTAGTTTTGACAGATGGCTCTACTGTACTTCCTTAACTCCTTTTGTTCCTCAACCCATAGACATCCGCTTCTGCCTCCTACTTCTCTGCTGAAACTAAAGCAGACATACTTGTCAGTGTTTTATACCTGACCTCTCTATCATTTAATACTGCTGGCCAATCTTTTAAAAATCTTTCTCTTTGTTTCTGAAAATTACTCTCTCCTGTTTTTCCTTCCTTTCCAACTTTTTCTCCTCAGAACACACACAAACGTAAATATATATTCCTCTCTGCTAAGATCTAGACCTGTATATACAACAAAATGTCCACTAGATATCTTCATGCAAATATCCAATGGGCACCCTGAATTAAACCATTCCCAACACTGCCCTCATTTCCCCTCCCAAGCCTCTGAACTCTCTCGTGTTCTTGGTCTAGTTTGGGGAAAATCTATCTAATTTAAGCCTTTTACAACTCTTGGTTGGACTATTGCAACAGCCTCATGATTTGTCTCTTTATTTCTGAGTTAACTTCCCTCAAATCAGTCAACATACTAGATCAGCAAACTTCTCTGTAAGAGGCCAAATTATTTTCTGCTTTAGGGCCACAAAATCTCTGTCGCAACTACTCGACACTACAGTTTTTGTACAAAAGCAGCCATAATGATACATAAATGAACAGCATGGAGATGTCCCAATAAAACCTTATCTATAGAAACAGGTGGCAGGTGTGGGCCATAATTTGCCAACTCCTGTAAAATATTGTCAAAGTGCTCTTAATACTAATTTTATCATGTATATCATCTCCTTAACCCCTTCAATAAACTGGATTCCTCTGAGCTACCTCTGTATCCTGAATGCACTTTTATTTTTATACTCATCAGGTTATTTGTTTACATCTTTGCCTTACCCTTATATCAAATAGTAAACTCTGAATGTAGAAGCAATGTGGCTTTAAAATACCTTACTGAATTCACTATGGACCAAGAACCGTGCAAAAGGTTTTATACATATTATTTTATTTAGTACTTAAAACGACCCTATGAGGGAATAAATATTATCCGCATTTTATAAATAAGAATACAGACATAGTCACTCAGCTATTTAATGAGAGTCAAAATTCAATACCATGCCTGTCAGACTCCAAAGCTAAATCTCTTATTCAATTATAGAAATCCTATGATATATAAAGTAAAATATCAAAAATAACTTATCAGAATAACTTAGCTAGAAGTATAAAGGGAATGTCATCACATGTAATCTTAGCAATTGTGTATATAAAGTTATTTCTTAAACTGAAAATAAAATTTGCAGTAATATACATGGTGAGGTAAACAACTACAAAGTAAAATATGTATTATCCATCCTCACTCATCATTTCTACCCAAGGTCTAAAATCATGCCTTGAGAGAACCCAAACAACAATACTGTCCTGAAGAAAATCCATTTTACCTTCTGTTACTGGTTGGAGTTTAGAAGATCGTTCTGAATCAGGAGAGTGCAGAGGTTCAGGTTCTTTCAGACTTTCCAAATGCAGAAAGGGATCATAATCTACAGATGCCAAGTCTGATAGGCTTATTGGAAAATACTTTGGATTGCTAAAACATTGAGCTCCATAAACACATCCATGTAATACCTGAAAATACCGGGGAGAAACATACAAGTTTTCCTTTTCAGTAAAAATAAATAAATTAAATTAAAAAGAGAAAAAAGTCCACTGGTAATAGAAGAGCTTGACAAAATTTTAAATAGTTTAAAACTTAGCTCTTTGATCACAGTAAAATTTAATACCTCGTAAGAAGAAGAAGTAAAATTTAACTAATGATGCTTATATTCAACAAAGATTTGACTTTTCAAAATCTGGCAATAATATAACAGTGTACTGTAGAAACTACTTTTTAATTATCAAGGTACTGTAAGACAAATTTATGTTCTTATAAAATACCTAGTCTAAATGAAAACACTAAGAAATGTTATTTCTTTAGATTTTATAAACCCTTGGTTACCAAATAAATAATAAAGCAAAGAAGTTTACCTTATAAATGCAATTGAGGACAGATTTTTCTATTTTATCATTTTCTGCTCCCGATGCATGGACTGGTTGGAGCAGTGTCTTTAGGGGTAAGGCCATGATCCAGTCCAAAAGGCACAGAAGTAAAGATACCACCAACTGTAACAACAAAAAAGATCATTATTATTGTCAACTCATAAAGTAAGAGTTTAATACTTAACAGAAATTCACCAATTAATTTTTTTGTTGTTAATCCTCACCAGGATATTTTCCCCCATTGATTTTTAGAGAGAATGGAGGGAGGGATGGGCGGGGGTGAGGGGGTGGGGGTGGGGGGGAGGGGGGAGTGCAGCACTGGGGAAGAGAGAGAGAGGGAGGGAGGGAGTAACATCGATGTGAAAGAGACACATTGATTAGTTGCCTCCCGCATGCGCCCTGACCAGGACTGGAGATTGAATCTGCAACCCAGGTACATGCCCTTGACTGGAGTCAAACCTGAGACCCTTCAGTGTGCAAACAGATGATCTAACCATTGAGCACCACCGGCCAGGGCTCACCAACTTATTTTTTGTTTTCCAAATTTATTTCAGAAACTATCGATCCTAAATTGCAACATTAATATTTATCTAAACCTAACTTTTAAGATGTTTTTATTGTGGGTTTCAGTGCAAGCACAATGAAAGATAATAAAATAATGAAAATAGGAATGTTAAATTTCTTTAATTAAAACACACACTGAGCTTAAAAAATAATAGGCTTCAATTAGCTATACTTATTTAACTGCTCAAGGAATGAAATACAAATGGAAAGTTTTAGTCCATAAATATTACAATCACTTCCACATTCCTCTTCTAATTTAACACCTCACTGAGTACTCTGCCAGAAAGACTAGACTATCTTAACCATATTCTGAAACTGTTATTAATATTTAAAATAAATGTTTTCACTAGATTCTTTTAAACTAATGGATGTTATAACCAAAACACCTTTATCAAAATGTGGAGTAAAATAGCAGTACCTCTGTGGCCCACTTTGTTGTACAAGGAATCACAATTAGAGCCTTAAAAGCATTAATCAAGTAGCAGTAAGAGATCTGTTGATTTTTAGACTGAAAGACTAATTTTCCAACTCAAGGAGTAACGCTGGTCTAAATCTCCCAACATATTCTCCAAAAAAACAATAAAGAACAAAAAGAACCAATAAGACATCTCAAAACCAGTAAGACATCACAAAACCGCAGTTTAACCAGAAAACAGAACATCCAAATTTCAAATTATGTGTAAGTAGAAAGTATACAGAAATCCCAGTAAGCTTTTTCCCATTCTCCTAGTGTAAGCTTTCATGAAGAGCAAGGGCAGTTTGGGGAAAACTGCAAGGAAGAAGGGAACTAGGTACAAACGTAAAACTACTCAGAAAGAAAAAGACCACCCTAAGTGTGAGTACTGTGGTACTGACCACCACCTGTTAATAACAAACATTATTGTAAAGCTAATGAAGAGCACTAAAAGAATTGCAATGCCAAAATATAATTCCTGATGGATTTAAAGGCCACAGAGAAAACAGAATTGCACTGTTAAACTTAATTAAGTGAGAACTAGAACTGTGGGCTGAAACTAGGAATACTATTAGGGAAGAATGTTGAAAGATAATGCCAGAAGTAAAAAGGAAAGAAAAATTGAGATGCATGACAGAGAAACATGAAAAAGAGGTAGGTGAGATAAAAGGTGACAAAAGCAGGGTTAGAATCCTGAATGCAATTTTTTCATTGACTATCACGTAGTGATAAAAGAACTATTACAATAGTCAGTGTAAGGAGACAGAAGAGAATCAACCAACCAAATAAAAGACATTAAACAACAAAAAATAAATAAAGAGAAAGAAAAAATAAGAGATCTCTACCAGAAGATTCAAGAAATAAAAGGGAAATTCAAACCCAGATTAGGAATATCGAACAACCAACAAGGAAGTATATTATCTGACTATAAGAAAGAAGATTCCTATGAGGAAGAACCTGGAATTCCAAAAGTGAAGTGAAAGCCACTCTAAAAGTATTGGGAATAAATAAATTACCAGTGGTAGGTGGAATACGTGTAGAATTATTTTAATCCACAGAGACCCAATCTGTCAAAATTCTAGCAAGAATATGTCAACAAATATGGAAAACAAAACAATGGCTTACAGACTGGAAACATTCAATATATATTCCTTTCAAGAAAGGAGATAGTAAGGAGGGTAGTAAGGTTAGTTATGTTTTATTGACTACAGTGAAGCCTCTGATTGCATTGATCAAGCTATGGGCTGCAATGCAAGAAATGGGCGTGCCTCAGCATTTGATTGTTCTGATACATAACCTACGTTGTGCACAGGCAGCCATGGAGAGACACTGGTTACCTATAGGCAAAGGTGTCCTAAAAGAGTGCATTTTATCTCTGTTTACTTTGCACGTCGAACATATATGAAAAACTGGGGTAGGTTCAGAGAAAGGACTGAAAATTGGTGGAAAATATCAATAACTTAAGATATGCAGGATAATACCATCTTACTGGCAGAAAGTAGCAATGATTTGAAACAACTTCTGATTAAAGTAAAAGAAGAAAGCGCTAAAGCATTTAAACATTAAGAAGACAAAAATCATGACTACAGATGAAATACACAACTTTAACAATGATAATGAAAACACTGAAATTGTTAAAGTTTCTGCTTACTTTGGTTCAGGAATCAATTCAAATGGAGACTGTAACCAAGAAATAAAGAAAAGTCTGGGACTTGAAAGGGAAGCAATGGAAGAATTAGAGAAGATCACTAAGAGCAAAGATGTGTCATTAGAGACCAGAGCTAAAATCATTTACACCCTCCTACACCCGATTACTATGTACAGATGTGAGAGTTGGACAGTGAAAGGGCAGTCCAAAAAATTGATTCATTTGGAATATGGTGTTGGAGGAGAGCTGCACAGATATGCTGGACTGCCAGAAAGACAAACCAGTGGGTTCTAGAGCAAATTAACCTGAAACATCACTGGAAGCAAAAACGACAAAACTGAAGCTGTCCTATTTCGGGCACATCATGACAAGTCAGGGTTCTTTGGAAAATACAGTAATGCTGGGAAAAACGGGAGGTGGCAGAAAAATAGGAAGGCCAAATATGAGATGGCTTGACTTTATAAAAGAAGCCATAGGAATGAGCCAACAGGAGCTGCACAGGGCTGCTGAGGACAGGACATTGAAGACATTACTCATTCATAGGGTTGCCAGAAGTCAGAGCCAAACTCAACAAACACGTATACACACTAGTGTGAGAATACCAAAAAAGTGTATTGGTAGAATACTGAGTAGAAAGAAAGAAGTTAAAAGTACACACAGGAAAGGTAATGTTCTTTTGGGAAAAGAATGTTAAGAGAGAGAGAAATGCTGTGGAAAATATGTAGTAAAAAGAAAATGCAAAAGAGAAAGTTAGGATCCTGCATGTCTTAATTTTTTTTTTTAAATTTTGGACCTATAGTTCTTCTCCTACTTAAAAGGCATCATCCAATTAAGACACTGTACTTTGTTAAACTTGCAGGAAAGAAAGCTCTTGAAGTAGGAATCTTGTAAACCATCCCAAGCGACCAAACTTGTCCTCAGATATGCAGAGGTAGTATTCATCTATACAAAACTACTACAAAACGAAAACATATGAATCTAAGCAAGTCAGCTGATGCACCCCACCCAATAATCCAATTATGAAACAAAAGAAAACTGTAACGCAACATCCTAATTTAAATATTTCCAAACAGGTATTTAGATATAGGGGACAAAGAAAACCCCATCTTCAATAAGAAACTGAAAAACTAAAAAGAAATAGATCAAGGGAAGAATTAACTCAAGTCAGAAAAAGAAAAGAAAAAAATAAAATCATATTAGATATGATGCCTCAATTATAAAATGCCTAAGGGAGAATAAATTTGAAAAATAAAAAAATTTAATAAGGGATATTGAAGAACAGTGGGAAAACGAGAATAAAAATGAGATAAAACAGGAAAAGTGTCAGAAAATGACTAAAATGGAAGAAAGTAAAAGAATATCCAATTTATATATAAGAAGTCCATAAAATCTACATATTGAAAAGGCCCACCAGATGCCAGGACAAACCAACCTCCAATAATGAACTCTTAAAATACATATCCTGCTAAAATTTCAAAAGTTAAGACTTCAAAAAAAAATATCCTTAAGGCCTCCAGGAAAAAAGATAAAATAATTTACAAAGGCAATAGAATGAAACTGGCATCAGACAGACTTCTCAAAAACAGCACATAGCCCAGGTGGATTCGGTCCCTGGTTGGGATGCATATGGGAGGCAACTGATCGATGTTTCTCTCTCACATTGATGTCTTCGCTGTCTCTCTTTCTCTCCCCCCTTTGCTGTCTCTCTAAACAATCAATAAACATATCCTCGGGTGAGAATACACACACACACACACACACACACACACACACACACACACTCTCACACACTCACATACCAAAACATTAAAAAATAAAATAAAATAAAACCTCAAGAAAAATAAGGACTCCATAGCTAACCAAGCTGTTTTTCAAGTATCAGAATTACAGAAAAAGTTTTAAATATGCAAGAGCTTGGGGACTTCTGTATTCATGAGTCCATCTTGAAGAATAAAGATGAACTTCATCCAACCAAGAAGTTGATTGAGGAAGTTCAGCAAAAAGATTAATGGCGAGTATTTGCTATATTTAATTATACTGGGGTGGGCAAAGGCAGGCTTACAGTTGCATTGTGACATTCTTTTGAGTTAATAAAGCTATAGTAATAATCATAATCTGCATGCCTTTTCATACCAACAACTGTAAACCTACTTTTGCCAACTCCTGGAGAGCTAAGATTAATATATAAAAGTGAAGATGAGCCCTAACCAGTTTGGCTCAGTGGATAGAGCTTTTGGCCTGCGGACTGAAGGGTCCCAGGTTCGATTCCAGTCAAGGGCATGTACCTTGGTTGCGGGCACATTCCCAGTAGGGGATGTGCAGGAGGCAGCTGATTGATGTTTCTGTCTCATCGATGTTTCTAACTCTCTATCCCTCTCCCTTCCTTTCTGTAAAAAATTAATAAAAAATATATTTAAAAAAAGTAAAAGTGAAGACGAATATGGAAGAGTCATTTGTTAAATGACATATGCTGCATATTATGTGTAGAAATAAAGTAACTAAAAATGGAGGTGAAGAGAGAGCTAGAGAAAAGTAAAATAAGATCATTTATCTTTATTGTTGAAAGTATTATAGATGTCCCACTTTCCCCCCCATTAATCCTGTTCAGTCCGCCCCCACCCCCTGCCCCAGGCTTTCACCACCTAATTGTCTGTGTCGATGGGCTATGCATATATACATACAAGGTCTTTGGTTGATACCTCATACCCATCCATCCTCCCCCGTCTTCCCTCTGAGATTCCACACTCTATTCCATGACAGTCGATTTTAAATACAAGATGAATTAATATTTACCATGTAAATATATATAACTTTGCAATTTTAAAATATAAAATATTTTACTATGTAAGAATATTAAATAGCAAAGAAAGTTTTTAATTACTCTCTTGTCCATTTCATAAGATGAAGCTTCTGTACTTGGCAAAAGATGGGTAATAGTGGCTATCAGGATCTATAGTCAAAAAAAAAAAAAAAGAAAAGAAAAGAAAGCACAAAATATATTAAACTAATGTTCATTCCAAAACATTAATGTTAATGTAAAAACAATATAAAATCTATTGCTGCAAGGTTATTCTGAAACATTAACACTGTTATTTCAAGGTAATTTTTAATATGTAATCTTTTCAAGTACATTAACTATCAATTATTTACAATCTTCATTTATAGAACCAACATTATATATGCTGTTAACTATGAATGGATTTCTCATAAACTCAACTCATGAATCAATATGTATAAACACACAGTAATATATGTTCTAATAGAAAATTAAAATATATATTGAAAAGCAAAAAGATTTATAAAAATCATCTGCAATTCTGTCACTGAAGATATCTATCCTACTCAACATATTAGGTATAGAAGGAATATACGTCAACATAAATAAAGGCCATAAATGACAAGCCCATAGTTAATATCATATTCAATGGTGAAAAGCTAAAAGCCTTTCATCTAAGGTCAGGAATACAAGGATGTCCACAATTGCCATTTCCATTCAACATGGTACTAGAAGTCCTACCACAGCAAGTGGGCAAATAAATAGCACCTAAATCTGAAAGAGAGAAGTACAATTATTTGTTTGCAGATGACATGATATTATATATAGGAAACCCTAAACACTGCACCAAAAAACTGTTACAACTATAAATGAATTCTGTAAACTTGCAGGATACAAAATCAAAATATAAAAAACTGTTGCATTTCTATACACAAGCAACAAACTATCATAAAGAGAAATTAAGAAAGATATCCCTATTTACAGTAGCATCAAAATCAATAAAATAGGAATACAGTTAATTAATGAGGTAAAAGACCTGCACACTGAAAACAATAAAACACTAATGAATGAAGAAAGACAGTACCATGTGAATCCACTTATATGTGGAATCTAATGAACAAAATAAACTAACAAACAAAGTGGACAGACTAATGGATACAGAGAACAGACTGACAGCTGTCAGAGGAGTGGGGGTTGGGGCCTGAGTGAGAAGGGTGAAGGGATTAAGAAAAAAAGAAAAGAAAGAAAGACTCATGGACACAGCAATTTTCACCATTTCATTTAAAGGAAGCACTCTACAGCTTCTCTTTGGCATATCTGAATTGTCAGCATCACTATTCTTACACTTTGCAGCCTTTATTAGTAAAATAAGGTTTACTGAAAACAGGAATTGGGATACCATGACAGATGATCCAATAACTGAGATGGCAACTAAATGACTAATGGTTGAGTAGCATGTACGGTGTGAATACGCTGGACAAATTGATGATTCATATCCCACTGGAGAACGACAATGTGAGATTTTATCATACTACTCAGAACAGTGTACTATTTAAAACTTAGTATAAATTGTTCATTTCTCAAATTTTCCATTTAATATTTTCAGATTATAATTGGCCATGAGTAATTAACATTGCAGAAAGCAAAACTGTAGATAAGGGAGGACTAATGTAAATGGAAAGATATTCCATGTTATAGATTGGGAAAATTAATATTGTTCAATTGTTCATACCACCCACAGCGATTTACTCATTCAATGAAATAAAAAATTCCAATGGCATTTTTCTCAGGAACAGAAAAAAACTATTTTAAAATTTGTATGGAACCACAAATAAAGAGCCAAAGCCATCTTGAGAAAGAAGAAAGCTGGAGGCATCACACTTCCTGATTTCAGGTTAATTATAAAGCTACTAGAGGCCTGATGCACGAAATTCGTGCACAGGAAGGGGGTCTTCCTCAGCCTGGCCTGAACCCTCTCCAATCTGGGATGTCCCTCTCACAATCCAGGAACTCTGGCTCCTAACTGCTCACCTGCCTGCCTACCTGATTGCCACTAACCGCCTCTGCCTGCCGGCCTGATTCCTCCCCTGCCGACCTGACCGCCTCATAACTGCTTACTCCCCTGCACCAGCCTGATTGCACCCCTAACTGCTTGCTCCCCCGCACCGGCCTGATCTCGCCCCTAACTGCTTGCTCCCCTGTGCCAGCATGTTCTCACCCCTAACTCCTTGCTCCCCTGCTGGCCTGATTGCCCCTAACCACCTCTGTCTCAGCCCCCACCTCTGTGGCTTTGTCCGGAAGGAAGTTGGATGTCCGGAAGATGTCTGGTCGACCTGGTCTAATTAGCATATTACCCTTTTATTAGTATAGATAGTAATAAGAATGATGGTAAGGCACACAGGCAAATAGAAAAGCAGATCAGAATAGAAAGCCTATACACAAACCCACACTTATATGGTCAACTCATTTTTAACAAGCACACCAAGAACACACATTGAGGAAAGGAAAGTCTCTTCAATAAATGGTGCTGGGAAAACTAAATAGCTATATACAAAAGAATAAAACTGCATCCATATCTTATACCACTCACAAAAATTAACTCTAAATGAATCAAAGACTTAAGTATAAGGCTTGAAGCCATGAAACTCCTCGAAGAAAACACAGGGAAAAAGATTCCTGACATTGGTCTTGGCATTGATTTATTGGATAAGACACCAAAAGCATAGGCAATAGAGCTAAAACAAACAGGTGGGACTACATCAAACTAAAGAGCTTTTACAAAGCAAAGGAAACAATAAAAATTAAAAGGATAACTGATGAAATGGGAGAAAATATTTGCAAACTATGCATTGAATGTAGGGTTAGTATCCAAAATATATAAGAAACTCATACAACTTAATAGCAAAAAACCAAATAATCCAATTTTAAAATGGGCAGAGGACCCAAATAAACATTTCCCAAAGAAGACATTGAAATCATTACTAGCTATAAGAAAAGTGATCAACATCACTAATCACCAGAGAAATGCGATTCAAAAGCACAATGAGAAAGCACCGCATATCTGTTAGGAGGGCTATTTTCAAAAAGACAAGAGGTGCCCTAGCCGGTTTGGCTCAGTGGATAGAGCATCAGTCTGTGGACTGAAGGGTCCCAGGTTCGATTCCTGTCAAGGGTACATGCCCGGGTTATGGGCTCGATCCCCAGTAGGGGGCAGGCAGGAGGTAGCCAGTCAATTATTCTCTCTCATCATCGATGTCTCTCTCTCTCTCTCTCTCTCCCTTCCTCTCTGAAAACAATAAAAATATATTTTTTAAAAAAAGACATGAGGTAACAGATGTTGTCAAGGATTTGGAGAAAACGGAAGCCTTATATACTATTGGTGGAAATATGAACTAGTACAGTCATTATGAAAAACAGTATGCAGTTCCTCAAAAAATTAAAAATAAAACTACAAGATAATCCAGCAATCCCACCTGATGGAAATGAAATCAGTATCACAAAGAGATACCTGCACACCCATGCAGCATTATTCCCCATAGTCCAGATATAGAAACAACATAAATGTACTTCAACTCATGAAGGCAGAATGACCAGAATGACCAGAATGACAGGTCGACCAGTTGCTATGATGCACACTGACCACCAAAGGGCAGATGCTCAACACAGGAACTGCCCACAAGTGGTCAGTGCGCTCTCACAGCCAACCTCCTGTGGCCCCTCCCCCTGGCCAGCTGGCGCCCCCATTGGCCCTGGGGGGCTGGCCGGCCAACCTTCTGCAGCCCCTCACTCCAGCCGGCCCGCCTCCTATATCCCCTCCCCCTGGCAGGTAAACTTCCTGTGGCCCCTCCCCCTGGCTGGCCAACCTCCCACAGCCCCTCACACCTGCTGGCCGGCCCCCTGATAGGCCTTGATCACCGGCCAGGCCGAGGGACCCCACCCATGCACGAATTTGTGCACCAGGCCTCTAGTATGTATGTATGTATTCAGCCATTAGAAAAAGAAGGAAATCCTGCCATTTGTGACAACATGGATGAACCAAGAGGGCATTATGCTAAGTGAAATAAGCCAGATAAAAAAGCCAAATACTGTATTGTATCACTTATATGTAGAATCTAAAAAAATATTTAAAAGCTGAAATAGAGAGTAAAATAGTGACTGCCAGGGGGTGAAGGAAGAGAAGGAAAATGGGGAAATACGGGTCAAAGGGTACAAACTTTCAGTTATAAGGTTAAGTTCTGAGGATCTAGTGTACAACATGGTAACTATAGTGAATTATATAGTAAGTAATGAATATCTGAAAGTTGCTAAGAGTATATTTAAGTATTCTCATCATAAAAAAAAGTTAACTGTGAAATAATGAATGTGTCAATTATCTTGATTTTGGTCATCATTCCACAATATCAGATCATGTTATGTTGTATACCTTAAAGATATATAATTATATTTGTCAATTATTCCTCAATAAATTTGGGGTGGTGTAGAAATCTATTCTCTTGTCTTTCTAAATGTTTATATATATATATACTAGAGGCCTGGTGCATGAAATTCGTGCATAGGGGGAGGGTCCCTCTGCCCAGCCTGCACCCTCTGGCAATCTGGGACCCCTTGGGGGATCTGGCCTAAACCGGCAGTCGGACATCCCTTTAGAAATCCAGGACCGCTAGCTCCTAACCACTGGCCTGCCTGCCTGCCTGATCGCCCCTAACCACTCTGCATGTCTGCCTCACTGCCCTTAACCACTCGTCTGCCTTCCTGATCACCCCTAAACCCTCTGTCTGTCTGCCTGATTGCCTCTAACTGCTCACCTGCCTGCCTGCCTGATCACTCCTAACCACTCTGCCTGCCTGATTGCCCCTAACCACACTGCCTGCCTACCTGAATGCCCCTAACCACTCGCCTGCCTGCCTGATTGCCCCTAACTACTCACCTGCCTGCCTGATCAGCCCTAACCACTCATCTGCCTGCCTGATTGCCCCTAACTGCCTCTGATTGCCCTAGCCGCTCACCTGCCTGCCTGATCGCCACTAACTACTTTGCCTGCCTGCCAGATCACCCCTAACTGCTCGCCTGTCTGCATGATCACCCCTAACTGCCTCTGCCGTGGCTTCATCGGGAAAGATGTCTGGAATTACGTTGGAAGGTCGTTAGGCTGTCTGGTCTAATTAGCATATTACATATATATAACAAAAGTCTAATATGCTAAGTGTCTGACTGTCCAGTTGGCAGTTCAACAAATCAAAGCGTAATATGCTAATGATATGCTAAGGCCGCTCAACTGATCGCTATGATGTGCACTGACTACCAGGGGGCAGATGCTCCAACTGGTAGGTTAGCTTGCTGTTGGGGTCCAGCTAATTGGGACTGA
>NW_005871070.1:3834762-3851167 GCF_000147115.1 Myotis lucifugus | reverse complement strand
CCTCCCTGGTTGGCCGACCTCCCGCGTCCCTCCCCAGCCCCTATTGTGCACTGGTGGGGTCCCTCGGCCTGGTCTGCACCCTCTCACAATCCGGGACCCCTCTGGGGATGTCAGAGAGATGGTTTCAGCCCGATTCCGCAGGCCAGGCTGAGGGACCCCCATGGTGCACAAATTCGTGCACCAGGCCTCTAAAATATATATATATATATATATATATTTATGCTTTTTAAAGAAAAAAACAAGACATATTATGTGGTTTTAAATTTACATACACTGACTAGTATATGAATAAATTTGATACAGAAATATCAAATAGTAACAGACATTATTAAAAGATGGAAAAATATTAATATACTGTGTTATTTATCCTAAAAATCTCTCTTTTTTTAAATCCTTGCTCTAGGCTATTTTTTCCATTGATTTTTAGAGAGTAGAAGGGAGAGGGAGAGACAGAGAAAAACACTGATGTGAGAAAGAGACATTGCTTGGTTGCCTCCCACATGACTCCCAACCAGGGCCAGGAGACTGCAACCGAGGTACCTGCCCTTGATCAGAATCAAACCCTTCAGTCCGCAGGCCGATGCTTTATCCATTGAGCAAAACTGGCTAGGGCCACCCTGAAAATCTCTTGATCACATTCAATTTTTTATGTGCTTGTTAAAAATGTACAGGGATAAATTTATTGTAAGCTATTTTGTACACGTCATTCTGTACATTAATTCCCGAGGAAGCCTATCTCTGAGAGACTGCTCCTTTTCCTCTAGAAGCAGGCTGGGGGTGGAGAGCTCGGGACCCTGGGACACAGCCTTGGGGTGCTATTATATTTTTATAAATTATTGATTTAATGCATCAGGTAGAAAAAAATCCTCAAAATATACTGTATATATGAAGGTTTACCAGTAGAATCTAGTATATTAGATGCACCTGCTTAATAATACTAGAACTGAGCTCTATTCCTAACTATGTAAATAGGTAATAATTAGTAAAATGCTCCATTATTTTGGGATTCTAGTCCTAAATTCGATTAGAGGTGAATTATAGTAACTCTTCATGTTTAACTGTAGCCGTTGGCCACTATAATGTACGGTGAAGCAATTTGCAACAAATCTTCACGCTTAAGTACTTAGTTAAGTATTAATATACTAGAGGCCCGGTGCATGAAATTCGTGCACGGGGGTGGAGAGGGGTGTCCCTCAGGCCAGCCTGCACCCTCTCCAATCTGGGACACCTTGAGGGATGTCCGACTGCCTGTTTAGGCCCGGTCCCACTGGGCAGTCGGACATACCTCTCACAATCCAGGATTGCTGGCCCCCAACCGCTTGCCCGCCTGCCTGCCTGACTGCCCCTAACTGCTTCTGCCTGCCAGCCTGATCACCCCCTAACCACTCCCCTGCCAGCCTGATCGACACCTAACTGCTCCCCTGCCAGCCTGGTCACCCCTAACTGCCCTCCCCTGCCAGCCTGGTTGCCCCCAACTGCCCTCCCCTGCAGGCCTGGTCGCCCCCAACTGCCCTCCCCTGCTGGCCTGATCGCCCACAACTGCTCTCCCCTGCTGGCCATTTTGTGTGTTGGAGTGATGGTCAATTTGCATATTACTCTTTTATTAGATAGAATAAACTGATAAAGAAAATAAGGGGAAGGATTTGAAAGCTTCAAATGAAAAAAATCTGCTTAAAGAACTTAATTTTCAAATAGAACAAGCAATCTTAAAGGGTAAAATTTTCAAATGTTTTCTTACTAGCATACAGATGCATAGTCACATTTACATCCAGTTATCATAACCCCATTGATAATAACAGCTGCAGCCAACGTTTATTAAAATTTATGTATTCCCCCATCTTAATGGCAAAAAGTGTGAAGTGCTTTATATGTATTTTTTCATTAATCTTCGGAACAATTCTGTGAGGTATATACTTTTATCCCAAATGTAAAGATAAGAAAACACAGAGTTCAGAGGGCAATGTAACTTGTTCATAGTTACAAAGTTAGTAATTGGCAGACTCATGGCAGGTGTGTCTAACCCTCAAATCCAACCTCTCAACCTACATTAAACTCAACCAATATTTACTGAACAGATTCTACATGAAAGTGATGCCCTTGTCTTTAAAAAATTTAGAATTTGTACACAAATATATTTACTGTTATAATAGAGGCTGGAAACATGGTTGCGTGGAAAAAGCCTGGACTTGAAATCTTACAGACTTGAGTTTGAAAACTGCCTGGTCAGCTGTGACTTTACATAGTTACTAAATGCTCAGTCCTCTCATCTTAAATTAAGGGGGACAAAACAGGGAGCAGGAAGATAATTGCTCATTTTAAAAGATTTTTAAAAATTAAATGAGATAACATATGGAGATGACTGGTGTATTAGCTGGTACATAGTAGGTGCTTAATAAATATTAACTACCATCTTTCCTAAAAATGTTACAAGAATATGAAGAACAATAAATTCTGGTTAGAGAGAACAGATAAGAGTTTTAATTTTTTGATGAGATAGATTTAAACCCAAAACTGAAAATGGGATGTAAAAAGGAAAATCAGAGCAGTTCAGGTAAGAAGAGTGAGGGGTATGTTTAGTTGATAGTAAGCCAACTCAGGTGCCTGGACTAGAGTGTATTTCAAAGGGATATGTATGTGATTCTGAAAAGATGGATTGGGTCCTCATCAGAAGGCCTGGAAAAGCCTAAGTAAATAAATTGGATCTTATTTTATAGGCAAAGGAAAACCACTCAAGAGATTTTGTTTTTTTTCAGGTAACTGACATAATAGTCATGTAAATGTGAATGACAATTTGATAGGGAAGACCTCAGAAGCCAGGAAATCAATTAGAAGTCTATTATAGTATACTAGAGGCCCGGTGCACAAAACTTTGTGCACTCGGGAGGGTCCCTCAGCCCGGCCTATGCCATCTTGCAGTATGGGACCCCTATGGGACCCCTCGGAGGATGTCCACCTGCTGGCTTCCTGGGGGATCGGGCCCAAGTTGGCAGTCAGACATCCCTCTGGCAGCCCAGGAGCCCTTAGGGGATGTCCACTTGCCAGTGGGGAGCAGGCCTAAGCTGCAGTCAGACATCCTTAGCGCTGCTGAGGAGGTGGGAGAGGCTCCCACCACCACCGCTGTACTGGCAGCTGGCAGCCTGGCTTGTGGCTGAGCAGAGCTCCCCCTGTGGGAGCACACTGACCACCAGGGGGCAGCTCCTGCATTGAGCATCTGCCCCCTGGTGGTCAGTGTGTGTCATAGTGACCAGTCATTCCCAGTCGTTCTGCTGTTAGGGTCAGTTTGCATATTACCCTTTTATTATATAGGATAGAGGCCTGATGCATGGGTGGGGGCTGGCTGGTTTGCCCTGAAGGGTGTCCCGGATCAGGGTGGGGATCCCGCTGGGGTGCCTGGCCAGCCTGGGTGAGGGGCTGATGGCTGTTTGCAGGCTGGTCAAGCCCCCTCCAGTGGGAACCCTCACCCCATGGAGATTTGGCCAGCCTGGGTGAAGGGCTGATGGCTGTTTTCAGGCTGGCCACACCACCTTTAGGGTGGGGGCTCCCCACTAGGGTGCCTGGCCAGTCTGGGTGAGGGGCTGAGGGTCGTTTTCAGGCTGGCCAAGCCCCCCGGCGATGGAAGCTTCCAGTCTCTCCTTCTTTCTTTTTTTTTTTTATTCTGGGATTTATTTACCTTCTATAATTGAAACTTTGTAGCCTTGAGAGGAGCTCAGAGCCGGCCAGGGCGGGCGGGAGGGAAGCCTCCTGCTTGCTCCAGCTCCGTGGCCATGGCCAGCTGAAAGCAGGTATCTGGGGTTTATTTACCTTCTATAATTGAAACTTTGTTGCTTTGAGTGGAGCTCAGGGCCCACCATGGCAAGCTTGGCTTCCTCCATCATTGGGGCAACCAAGCCTCCTGCTTGCTCCAGCTCCGTGGCTGTCGGCCGCCATCTTGGTTGGGTTAATTTGCATATAGTCGCTCTGATTGGCTGATGGGCGTGGCTTAAGGCGTAGCGAAGGCACAGTCAATTTGCATGTTTGTCTTTTATTAGTGTAGACTAGAGGCTCGGTGCACAAAATTCGTGCATGGGTAGGGTCCCTAGGCTTGGCCGGTGATCAGGGGTGATGGAGGCTTTTCTTCCGGCTACTGGCCGGGGCCTCCCTTCCCTGGCTGCCGGTTGGGGCCTTCCTTTGTTCTGTGCCGCCCCCTGGTGGTTAGCACACATCATAGTGAGTGATCGAACTCCCGGTCTCCCTGTCGAACTCATGAGGGGACACTTTGCATATCAGCCTTTTATATATATAGATCAAGACAGAAATAATGAATGGCTGAAATAGTTCAGATATAGTAGAAAGTATAAAAGACATGGAATTAAAACAAAATAAAAACTATAAATAATTGGCTAAAGAGGAAAGAAAAGTAATGAATCAAAATAATGTCCTGATATGGTAACTGGACAGATGGCATATTTTCTTAACCTAAGAGATGAAATGAAGCCAAATCCACATTCATATAGACAATGGCAATTATAAATTTGCAGATAACATTTAAAAACAAGAACACAATCTCCTAACATAAAACACAAAGGAACTGTCATGAACTTTTGATACTCAAAAATGTACCTTAGGTTGCCATTATTTACTTGTGCAAAATTTGAAAACTATTGAGTAATTTTGTATTTCAAGGTATCCAAATTTTAAAATCCTTAACAAAGGTCATTATGAAAAATAAATAAGAAATTACTTACTTGAATAATTTTCAAGGGAGAATCAGGCTGGTAAATCTGAAGTCTAGGTACATAGTGAACGAGCATGTGAAGCATGTTACAAGCTACATGGGCTACTGTTTTATTAGTAAACTGTAAAAATAACAAAAAAAAGAAAAACACATAAAAATTTCTTCCTGAACTATTATGCATCAATGCATTAGCTGCTAAAAAATTTTAAACTTCATATTTTTTGTCATTCTATATTTATGTGTTTATTAAAGTATTATTAGGAAGATAAATATACAGCTGCAAAAGATAAAAAACACACAACTCATTCCAAAGACACAATATTATTTTTTCCTTTGTAATGCTTGACTGTCCTCATTTAAGCCTTATTCCATTTTTTCTTACCTAGATTTTTACAACAGCCTCTAATAGTATTACCAATCTTTCCCCATTCAAATCTACTAGACACAATACTTCCAAAATAATCTTCTGAAGAACTCCTCTGATGTTAATATTCTCTATGCTTAAAACTCTTAAATGACTCCCCAGTGGCATAAAGTTATCCTTTTTATGCTTATCTCTCTATGATCAAATCCTACCCACTCTTCAAGCCATGACCAAAAGTTTCCTCTTTCCAAAGTCTTCTCTGGTACCTAAGTCAAAGTGATCTCTGCTTCCTCTGAACTCAATCAGCAGTTTACATACACCACTCATTTGGTTATCTCAGCTTTTTATACTTTATTCCTCTTATTTTAATCTTTTCCAGCATCAGACCATTAATCTCTTGAATCTAGTATTTACAATTCTTTTCATTCTGGTATCCCTTGCTCTGCCTAACAAAGCACCTCAAACTAGTATATGCTCAGAATTATCTGTCAAATCGGTAATATTTGTACATTGTATCTTTGGAGTCCTATACAGATAGTGTATTATAAGTCTTAAGACAGAAAAAATATTATGCTTCTGTTCAGAAACAGAAAAAAATATCCATTTATTCATTTAGACTCCCGAAATAATTAGGTTATTTCTGAACAAATCTTATTTTGGCCACAAGGAGGCCATTTAACTTGAATGATAAAGTAAAAAAAGTTGAGCAGCTCAAGAATTCAGAAGTAGTAAAGATCAAATAGTAGGTTAAAAAAAATACTGATAAAGAAAAAACAAACAACCTATGTTGTTAAATGACTGGTTTCCTTTTTAAGAGCCACCTATATGTTTCCTATGGACAAAGCCAAATACATAAAAAGATGACTTAGGATCACTCTTAAAGAAAAAGTCAGGAGCAAGGAAATAATGTAATAATAAATTAATGAAAACATTTATTAAAGAGCACAACATTTAATTAACATTTGGAGAAAAATAATCATGATTCTATACTATTTTAATATATTCCACTAAATAGTTTTTTTTTGTTTGTTTGTTTTTTTACCTTTAAGGAAACACAAATTACATTCAGAGCTTCCTTAATTTGAGGATGATGAGACTCATGGACTAGTTCTTCACAAATCCAAATACCTAAACTGCAAAGTGCTACACATCTGCAAAAAAAGGCAACCAATAATGATACAAATAAAAATGTATGAGCTTTTAAAGAAATGAAACCACCATTACAACCAAACATCCACAACTAGCCAACATAGAATGAACATGCACTGTTTAAGTAAATTGACCAATTTGTTACTTTGTACGTTAGCTCTTCTTAGGAAGAGAAAGGAGGATGAAAGCACATCCCTAAAACTTTAAATCTAATTTTCAATTATAATTTATTAACAAAATCATAGGCAGAGATAATATAAAGGATTTTTCTAACAAACCCATATTAAGAAATTGATATTTTCATAAAGATTCCCAAACATATATGTAACCTGTTTTCAAAAAGGAAAGAATGTCATTTGATTAACTGATAGCAGCAAAGTGAACTTAAGCAAACTCAAACTCTTTAAAAAAACAGATTAGGTACACAAATAAAATGCATATACTTCATAAAGGGATTCCAATAGAAACAGAACTTGTAGGATTTTTGCTTTGTTGCTTAATGTCTTCATTTCCCTACTTGAACTGTATCAGCTTGAAGGGAGTACTTTGCGATCACAATCAGTGGAATTCCATTAGTGTGTTCAAATATAAGCTTCTGATGACGAATATAATGGTTCTATGAACAAAAAAAATTGACTCCTTCTAGGATCCTAGTTATATACGTGGTATGTCCTGGTACTGATATTCTTAAATTCAGTGGAATGCTAAATTCAGAACAATTCAATGCAGTAACATTTTACTGAACACATTGGATCAGAAGTTCTTACGCTTCTCTTTTAGTCTAGCATAGTGTCAATGCTATAAATTGTTTACTATCAAAACTACCAGAAAGTCTTTTAAGCAAGTCTACTGCTTTATTTTTTCTCTTCCATTGTCTATCTACCCATGAATCTTAGATAATATTTATAGATCTAAATAACCAAATTTCATGGTTAGCAGTAGAAAGAGCTGTAATCATCAAGTAACATTAAACTCTAAAGTGAGGCAAAGCTCTCCACGGAAGCAGCTAACTAAAGGCACAGACTGGGAGTACAACTGCGTAACAGGCTTTTTCCTTTTTCTTTTGTGATCACACACCTGCGTACACAGTTTCCTACATTCCTAAAGATGTCCAAATAATCTAAATTATTCCCAGTATTGCTCAACTCTCTGCTCCATATCAATTTTGGGGGTATAAGCATCTGAGGCAGTGGTTATCAACCTTCTGGCCCTTTAAATACAGTTCCTCATGTTGTGACCCAACCATAAAATTATTTTCGTTGCTGCTTCATAACTGTAATGTTGCTACTGTTATGAATCGTAATGTAAATATCTGATATGCAGGATGGTCTTAGGCGACCCCTGTGAAAGGGTCGCTCAACTGCGAAAGGGTCGCGACCCACAGGTTGAGAACCGCTGATAAGGCCTATTCTTAATAAAAGCTATTGTGTTAATGATTCCCAAGTCTTTCTGGGCATCTATGTTTTAGGCTTCAATATTCTTTACTTGAGAGGCAACATAGTTAAAAAGAAACACACAGAAAATCTAGAATCTGAAACTCTGGGTTCAAATCTGGTTCAGCCATTATTATTTATGCATCTAATAAGGCTCTGAAGACAAACTATCATAGTTTTAATCATGGCTCTGCCATTGCTGGGTGATAGGGATAATTATTTAAATACTCTGGGCTCCTATAATAGGGAAGATACAAATTGTATCTGTCTTCTAGAGTTGTTATAAATGAGGTAATAAAGTATTTAGAACAGTGTCTGGCACTTAGAAAGGACTTAATAAATGTTAGCTTTCTAAGACATCGGTTTCATGCTAGCGAACTTGGAAGAATAATGATGGTTCCATTAATTTCTTAGAATTGTGATGAGGAATAAATAAAACAATATTATAGGAAAATTCTTGGAAACTTAAAAGATTGTCATTATTAACATAGAAAATACTAGAGAATTAATATTTAAAATGATCACATTTGAGGGTAAAGCTACCAGAAATGAAAATATGGTATAATGGAAAAGACAATGTCATTTTCTAGGGATGTCCAGCATTAAAATGAAATTAAAATAAAAAATTTACTCAAAAAGATTTGTGGTTTTTAAAAAACATTTTTTTTATTGATTTCAGTGAGGAAGGGAGAGGGAGAGAGAGATGAAAACATCATTGATAAGAGATAATCATTGATTGCCTGCTGCCCTCATGCCCCCTACTGGGGATCAAGTGTGCAATTCGGGCGTGTGTCCAGACTGAAATCGAACCCTGACTTCCTGGTACATAGGTTGATGTTCAACCACTGTACCAGACCAGCCAGGCTCAAAGAGATTTGTTTTTAGTTAACTTGACTAATAAGTGAGAAAAATATGGAATTGAATTAAAAAGCTGGAGCTATGTCTCATTTAAGCAAACTACTCATTTTACATTATTTTTACTGGTGGAAAAAATAAGAGACTTAAATTAGAATTAATATTCAAATGGTCAAAGCCATGATCTGCACTTTCATTAACCTGGGTCAAAAAGATATGTAGGTAATTGGAAAAGAGAAAGCTTTGCAGAGATGTAGGTCAGAGGAGGAGTAACACAGGCTACTTTTGAAGCTAATGACATTTTATTAGAATTAGATTCAAGAAATATAATACTATATGAATTAAGGATATTTGGGGATGAGAAGAAACATGATGCGATATTGGCAACCAGCTGATTTAAGTCTCAACCTTTTTAAAAAAAGTTTAGTAAAATAGAAAATGACAAGTTTTTGCCCCTAAATAAGGCATTTAAAAAGGAAAACACTCTAATATCTTATATTTATAATGTAATACATATTTATATAATATATTATATATGTAAACCACATATATATTACTTATATTCTATTTTTTTAAAATCCTGATCAAATATTTATTAATATCAATATATACTATTTTCTTAAATACAGTCAGTACATTATATTCTGTAATAAAAATATTTTATTTTAATTCAATTTAAGTAACATTCACTGGGTAACTACTACTACAATTAAAGGTATTGCAGAAAAGACTGAATACATAATCTAAAGGGAAAGCAAAATATATTTAAATATATAATTGAAAAAGTCATTTTCAATACTGAGGGTAGAGGTACTAAAACGGGTGACTAATATTTTATCTTTTTAATGAAAGAAGGTTCATATTTAAATCATGATAAAAAGTATTTATTCATACAAATAATTTGAATTTGTAATTTAGAATAGCTTTTGTGTATCTGAAACAATGTGGACTGTTAAATAATCTAACCAACTTCTAAGGTGAGACTGCAAACACAGAATAGTTATAACAAGTCTTAAGAATATCTGACCTACCGTGCAGGGCCAGAGGGCTCATCTCTTGCTGAGCTTAATACAGTTTTGATTATAAGTTCCTAAAATAAGGAGGAAATAGTAGCAATGAGTAAGAGTTCATTCGTTAATTCAACAAATATTTATTAAATGGCGACTATGGCAGGTGCTAGGAACACTATCTACAGTAATAAAAGACAAAGATGCTAAGTGACCATACCTTCGCTATGCCCCAAGCCACGCCCACCAGCCAATCAGAGCAACTCTATGCAAATTAACCCAACCAAGATGGCGGCCGACAGCCACGGAGCTGGAGCAAGCAGGAGGCTTACTTGCCTGGGCAATGGAGGAAGCCAAGCTTCCTGCCTTCTCTGAGCCGGTTGTGGCCTCCACTCATGGCAACAAAGTTTCAATTATAGAAGTCAAATAAATCCAAGATACCTGCTTCCAGACAGCCTCCACTGGGAGCTTGGGTGGCTGGGGGCTGTGGCCAGTCTGCAAACAGCCATCAGCCCCTCACCCAGGCTGGCCACACCCTCATGGGGTGAGGGTCCCGCTGGGAGGCTTGACCAGCCTGCAAACTGCCATCAGCCACTCACCCAGACTGGCCAGGCACCCCAGCAGTACCCCCCCACCCTGAAGGGGGTGTGGCCAGCCTGAAAACGGCCCTCAGCTCCTCACCCAGGCTGGCCAGGCACCCCATTGGGGACCCCCACCCTGAAGGAGGTGTGGCAAGCCTGCAAACAGCCATCAGCCCCTCACCCAGGCTGGCCAGGCACTGCTATATAATAAGAGGGTAATAGGCAAATAGACCCTAACAGCAGAACGACTGGGAATGACTGGTCACTATACACACACTGACAACCTGGGGGCAGATGCTCAATGCAGGAGCTGCCCCCTGGTGGTCAGTGCGCTCCCACAGGAGGAGCTCTGCTCAGCCACAAGCCAGGCTGGTGGCTGCCAGTACAGCGGTGGTGGTGGGAGCCTCCCCCACCTCCTCAGCAGCGCTAAGGATGTCTGACTGCAGCTTAAGCCTGCTCCCCGCTGGCAAGTGGACATCCCCTGAGGGCTCCCGGGCTGCCAGAGGGATGTCTGACTGCCAGCTTAGGCCCAATCCCCTGGGGAGCTGGCCTAAGCCAGCAAGTGGTCATCCCCTGAGGGGTCCCAGATGCGAGAGGGCACAGGCCGGGCTGAGGGACCACCCCCGAGTGCACAAATTTTTGTGACCAGGCCTCTATTCCTATATAATAAAGAGGTAATATGCAAATTGAGCATCACTCCAACACACAACGTGGCCACCCCCATGTGGACACAGATGGCCGGCAAGGGAGGGCAGCTGGGAGGGACCAGGCCAGCAGGGAAGGGCAGTTGGGGGCAACCAGGCCTGCAGGGGAGGGCAGTTGGGGGCAACCAGGCCTGCAGGGGAGGGTAGCCGGGGGCGACCAGGCCGCAGGGGAAGGCAGTTAGGGGTGATCGAGCCAGCAGGGGAGGGCAGTTGGGGGTGACCGGGCTAGCAGGGGAAGGCATTTGGGGGCAACCAGGCTGGCAGGAGAGGGCAGTTAGGGGCAATCGGGCTGGCAGGGGAGCTGTTAGGCGTTGATCAGGCTGGCAAGGGAGAGGTTAGGGGGTGATTAGGCTGGCAGGCAGAAGCGGTTAGGGACAATCAGGCAGGCAGGCGGGCGAGCGTTTGGGAGCCAGCAGTCCTGGATTGTGAGAGGGATGTCCGGCTGCCCGGTGAGATCGGGCCTAAACAGGCAGTCGGACATCCCTTGAGGTATCCCAGATTGGAGAAGGTACAGGCTGGCCTGAGGGACACCCCCCACCCGTGAACAAATTTCATGCACCGAGCCTCTAGTATTGAAGTAAAACCAACAGTCTTTGTTCTCATGTACATACTTTTAATAGTCTAATATTATTCATAAAATTAGCTAAATAAATAAAACAATGGTATAGTCTGAATGTTTGTCCCCTCAAAATTCATATGTTGAAATCCTAACTTCTAGAGATGATGGTATTAGGATGTGCTTAGGTCATGAGGGTGGAGCCTTTATGAGTGAAATTAATGCTCTTACAAAAGAGACTCACACAGAGCTCCCTGGCTCTTTTTACTTTGTGAGGCCACAGGGAGAAGGCCCAGGATGAACCAGGAAGAGGTCCCTCACCTTAAAACGACTATGCTAAACCTCTGATCTTGGACTTCTCAGCCTCCATAAATATGAGAAATAATTTTTTGTCATTTTTATAAGCAACCCAGTCTGTAATATTTTGTCATAGTAGCCAAAGATAACTTTTTACTGATTTTTCACTTGAAATTTTAAAAAAGTTTTATAAACAATTAGAAGCATATCTGCTCCTAATCAGTCACTATTATCTTTATTTTTAAGTTTCAGTATTTAGAGTGAGTTCCATCAGCAATTATATAGTCACTTTAATTGTGCACCATCTTCTGTTCAAGCCTGTTAATGCTTTAGGTACATGGGATCCCAAACCTCAATTTCTACAGCAGAACAGAATATTCCATTACATTACGTTTGATTCCTCACATTGGGAAATTGGGAGAGGGAAGAGTCAATATGCAGGTTTAATGCCATCTTAATCTAAGAAGCCTATATTATCAGCATAGGATCTGGCACATAGAATCTTACCTAATAATAGACAAACCTGTAAACTGACCATACCTTCGCTACGCTAACCAGCCAATCAGGAAAGTATGCAAATTAACCCAACAAAGATGGCGGTTAATTTGCATACGTAGGCTCCAAGCGGCGGAGCAAAGCCAGACGGCCCCAGTGCCAGTGGAGCGAAGCCAGACAGCCTCGGGGCCGGCAGAGGGAAGCCGGATGGCCCCGGGGCTGGAGTAGCAAAGCCGGACGGCTCCGGGGCCGGCTTCGGCTGGAGCCCGGCCAGAGCGAAGCCTGGGTCCCGGGTGCCAGAGGCAAACCGGTGCCAGCAGCCAAGGGAAGGGAAAGCCTATTGCACGAATCTCTTCATGCAACAGGCCTCTAGTGTTTCAATAATAAGAAAAAACATTTCCAAAGAAGTTATAAACACAAAAAAGGCTATGCTCCTAATAAATACTCCAGCCTGTGTTCTGAGGCTGGTTAATGTTCTTTAAAAATTGTGTGGATTTCTAAGAAAAGAAAGAATACACATTTTATTGAATATACATTATTATTATACATCATTTAAATGCTAACAATTAACATCTGATTTCTTACCTTAACATCTGTAAATTGAGACACAGCAATATCAGGAATATTGGGATGAAGAGCAGGCAGTTCACAATATAAGTTAGGAAAGCAAACTAAAGATCCCAGAAGAACTTGCGCTTCCACTCTTGGTGCCTACAAGTAACCAGATTTTTTAAATCTTTAAAATATATTAGTATTATTAAGTTATCAGAAAAATTACTTTATCACCTAACCATATTACACAGAGAAGTAAGCGAATAAGACAAAATTAATAAAGAAACAGGGAAATACAAAAAGATTCAAGTTTTCATTTATGTTTTCCATATAGACTCCTATCATTCTCAAGAAGGGCAACAAATAGCAGAGCTTTCCTCAAGAGCAGCTAATAAGCCGAAATTAGCCTCAGTTAATAAGACCATAAATTTTTAAAAAGCTTAACAGCACAAAATTACCCTAGTTTTAAGGAAAAATATACTTTTGTTTTAAAGGCAACTCATACATCATAACACACTGATCTTTTTTAAAAAAGTTTTATTACATTCATTAGGATGATACTGGTTAATAAATACCACATTGTTCTAAAACATTCAAACACATGGAGACTAAATAGCATGTTATTAAACAATGAATATATTACCAATGAGGCCAAGAAAGAAATAAAAAACTTCCTGGAAACAAATGAAAATGAACACACAACAACCCCAAAATCTCGGGGCCCAGGAAAAGCAGGCATATCTCAAAAAACAAGAAAAATCACCAATAAACTATTTAACCCTACAACTTAAAGAACTAGAAAGAGAACAATAAGAAAAGCCCAAAGGAAGTAGGAGGAAGGAAATAAAGATTAGAGCAGAAATAAATAACATAGATACTAAAAAAAACAATACAAAAAAATCAATGAAACCAAGAGCTGGTTCTTTGAAAGGATAAACACAATTGATAAACCATCAGCCAAACTCATCAAGAAACAAAGAGAGAGGACCCAAATAAATAAAATCAGAAACAAAAGTGGAAAAGTAACTACAGACACCACAGAAATACAAAGGATTGCAAGAAAATACTATGAACAACTCTATGCCAAGAAGCTAGACAATGTGGATGAAATGAAAAATTCCTAGAAAAATACAATCTCCCAAAACTGAATCAGGAGTAATCAAAAAACCTGAATAGGCCAATAACAACTGATGAAACAGAAGCAGTAGTCAAAAAACTCCCAGCAAACAAAAGCCCAGGTCCAGATGGCTTCACAGGGGTGTTTTACCAAACATTCAAAGAAGAACTAACACCTGTACTCCTCAAACTATTTCAGAAAATCCAAAGGAACACTTCCAAACTCTTTTTATGAGGTCAGCATTATCCTAATTCCAAAACCAGATAAAGACACTACAAGAAAAAGAATTACAAGCCAATATCCCTGATGAATATAGATGCTAAAATCCTCAACAAAACATTAGCAAATCACATCCATATTAAAAAGGCCATACACCATGACCAACTGGGATTTATTCCAGGGATGCAAGACTGGTACAATATTCGCAGATCAATAAATGCGATACATCATGTAAATAAATTGAAAGTCAAAAATCATATGATCATATCAATTGATACAGAAAAAGCATTTGACAAAATCCAACACCCATTTTTGATAAAAACTCTCAGCACAGTAGGAATAGAGGAGTACATCTCAACATGATAAAGGCCATATATGACAAACCTATAGCCAACATCATATTCAATGGGAAAAAACTAAAAGCATTTCCCCTAAGTACAGGAACAAGACAGGAATGTCTGCTTTCACCACTCTTATTCAACAGAGTGCTGGAAGTGCTAGCCACAGCAATCAGACAAGAAGAAATAAAAGGAATCCAAATTGGAAAGGAGGAAGTAAAACTCTCATTATTCGCAGATGACATGGTATTGTACATAGAAAACCCTAAAGATTCCACAAAAAAACTACTAGATTTAATAAATGAATTTGGCAATGTAGCAGGATACAAAATCAACACCCAAAAATTGATGGCTTTTTTATACACCAATAATGAATTCTCAGAAAGAGAAATTAAACAATCCCATTTACTACTGCAATAAAAATTAAGATACTCAGGAATAAACTTAACCAAGGAGGCAAAAGACCTATACTCAGAAAATTACAGGAAGCTGAAAAAAGATACAGAAGGAGATATAAACAAGTGGAAGAATATACCATGTTCATGAATTGGTAGAATCAACATCATTAAAATGTCCATACTACCCAAGGCAATCTACAGATTTAATGCAATCCCTATTAAAATGCTAATGGCATATTTCACAGAGCTGGAACAAA
The DNA here is from genome assembly GCF_000147115.1 of Myotis lucifugus. Taxonomy (NCBI): domain Eukaryota; kingdom Metazoa; phylum Chordata; class Mammalia; order Chiroptera; family Vespertilionidae; genus Myotis; species Myotis lucifugus. The sequence continues at coordinate 3,836,131 of NW_005871070.1, read as the reverse complement.
TACTCCAAAAATGTATATGGAATCAAAAAGACCCTGAATAGCTGCAGCAATTGGAGAAAGAAAACCAAAGTTGGAGGAATCACAATACCACATTTCCAAGTTACAACTACAAAGCCACCGTAATCCAAAACAACCCTGGTACTGGCTTAAGAACAGGCATATAGATCCAATGGGACAGAATAGAGAACCCAGAAATTGACCCAAGCCATTATGCTCAATTAATATTTGACAAAGGAGGCAAGAGCATACGTTGGAGTCAAGACAGTCTCTTCAATAAATGGTGTTGGGAAAATTGGACAGATACATGCAAAAAAATGAAACTAGACTACCAACTTATGCCATACATAAGAATAAACTCGGATAAAAGACTTAAATGTTAAGTCATGAAACCATAAAAATCCTAGAAAAAGCATAGGCAGCAAAACCTGAGACATCTCTTGTAGCAATGTTTACAGATACATCTCCTAAGGCAGTGAATACTAAGGAGAAAATAAACAAATGGGACTACATCAAAATAAAAAGCTTCTGCACAGCAAAAGAAACCATCAACAAAATGAAAAGAGATCCCAGCGTATGAGAAAACATATTTGGCAATGATACATCAGATAAAGGGTTAACAGCCAAAATATATAAGGAACTCAAGACAACTTAACAAAAGGAAGACAAATAATCCAATTAAAAAATGGACAAAGGACCTCAATAGACACTTCTCCAAAGAGGACACACAGATGGCCAAGAGACATGAAAAAATGCTCAAAGTCACTAATCATCCAAGAGATGCAAATCAAAACGACAATGAGGTACCATCTCACACCTGTCAGAATGGCTATCATCAAAAAATCAACAAATGACAAGTGCTGGAGAGGATGTGGAGAAAAGGAACCCTAGTACACTGCTGGTGGGAATGCTGACTGGTGCAACCATTATGGAAAGCAGTATGGAGTTTCCTCAAAAAATTAAATATGGATCTGTCATTTGACCCAGTGATCCCACTTCTAGGAATATATTCTAAGAAACCCAAAGCGCCAGTCAGAAAGAATATATACACCCCTAAGTTCATAGCAGCACAATTTACAATAGCTAAGATCTGGAAACAGCCTAAGTGCCCATCAGTAGATGGGTGGATAAAAAAGCTGTGGTACATTTATACCATGGAAGTCTATGCAGCTGTAAAAAGAAGGATCTCTTGGCTTTTGAGACAGCATAGACCAGGGGTGGGCAAACTTTTTGACTCGAGGGCCACAATGGGTTCTTAAACTGGACCGGAGGGCCGGAACAAAAGCATGGATGGAGTGTTTGTGTGAACTAATATAAATTCAAAGTAAACATCATTACATAAAAGGGTATGGTCTTTTTTTTTTTTTTTTTA
>NW_005871070.1:3796049-3834401 GCF_000147115.1 Myotis lucifugus | reverse complement strand
TGGGGGGGGGGGGGGGCCTGGAAGAGGTCAATGGGGGGAAAAAGGAAACTTAATTTTTTCAACAATGAAGAATTATTAAAAAAAATAATAACACATTGTTCTAATAAGCATATGATTCAATGCCATTAGATTATATTTATTACTACCAAAGGATGAGTAAAATAACTAAGGATGAAAATGTTAACTATATTTTAAAAGACACAGGCACTAATCTAGATAGTTTTTATATTATGCACTTGACATAAAACACTGCCTGTACTACTACTAAAAGCGAAATTAGAATTTATGCTTGGAGTGAAGCTAACTTTTCATCTTTTTTCCCTTAGCTGTACTGAGCCAATTCTGAAGTACCAGCACTGAACATTTCTTTTTCTTCTCTGAGTTCTTACATGCCTACCAAACACCAACATCAACCTACTTATACATTGTAATGTTTACTAAAATAAGTACAAATTGATTTATATATTTAATACCTAACAAAGATTCTAAAAGAATCTATTAGAAATATAATACTTCTATTCACATAAATCAAGAACCTATCTTCAAGAGAATTTCCTTATGTTAATAAATGCCATAATAGAGGTAATGGAGTACTTACTCTATTATGATTTTCAACAGAACTCATTTCTGTATGTAAAAAATAATCAAGATTTATTACAAGACAGCAGCATAAATGGGCAGGTTAAGATGGTAGCCACTGTCCCAACTTAAAGTTATCCTGTAAAAATGAACCTGATTTAAGAAAAACACACACAATATTTAATGAAAGAGATTACCTACAGGTTTTTCTTGACAGGTGAATGAGGTAACCAGGAATGTTCAGGTATATGGATAAAATGGGGGGAGGCCTAAAATGCGATAGTTCTTAAGAAAAGCAAAAACTAACCAATTATTTTGTAATCTGCCTGGCAGGGGATGGGATGGGCGTGATTAACAGGAAGAAGTTGGTATGTGTAAGATCTAAAATGGAAATCCAAAGAGCAAGGTTTAGACTGTGTACTGCCAACATTATCCAGAGGAAAAAAATGTCCTTAACCTTATAGTGGAGATGTGGATATCAGGTTTGATTCCTGCGTTTATTTTTTGTTTCCTATGCTGTCTATCTCAACAGGTATTCCTCATATGAACCAGAAAATGACTATTTTCTAAATTTTTCCAAGATATTGCATACATAGTCTTCTAGATGTGTAGGAGGGTTGTGTAGTCACATAAAATGGATGCCTAAGGGCATTAGGGTTTAATTCTCCTGCAGAACCTTGAGAAAGGCTGCAGGAAATATACTGACTAGTCACCTGGAATAACTGGCCCATTGAACAGTAATGGTTTTCATGGTAAATTGATAAAAAAAAATGACATTGGTTTAGCCCAGCCAGCGTGACTCAGTGTTTGAGCGTCGATCTATGAACCATAAGATCACGGTTCGATTCCAAGTCAGGGCATATGCCCAGGTTTCAGGCTCTGTCCCCAGTAGGGGGCATGCAGGAAACAGCCAACCAATGATTCTCTCTCATCATTGATGTTTCTATATCTCCCTCTCTGAAATTAATCCTATATAATAAAAGGCTAATAGGCAAATTGTCCCCTCGACCGGGAGTTCAACTGGGAGTTCGACCAGGGGACGGGGCCTGCCGGCCAACTACTCATGGCCCCTCCCCCGGCCAGACAAGCCCAATGGCCCCCATTAGGGCGGGCCAGCCAGACCCCACCTGTGCATGAATTCATGCACTGGGCCTCTAGTAAAAATATATTTCAAAAACAAAATGACATTGGTTTATGTACTGGTCTCCCCTGAGTTCTGTAAACTTTTTGCCAGTATCCAAAAGATTGATAATCTGTGTGTGCTGATAATTCTATATAATAAAAGGCTAACATGCAAATCGACTGAATGGCGGAATGACTGGTTGCTATGATGCACGCTGACCACCAGAGGGCAGACGCTCAGCCCAGGAGCTGCCCCCTGGTGGTCAGTGTGCTCTCATAGGGGGTGCGCTGCTTGGCCAGAAGCCGGGCTCACAGGCTGGTGAGTGCAGCGGCAATGGCGGGAGCTTCTCCCGCCTCTTCAGCAACTCTAAGAATGTCCGACTGATGTGGGGAGTAGGCCTAAGCCAGCCGTGGGCAAACTTCGGCCCGCGGGCCGGATCCGGCCTGTTTGAAATGAATAAAACTAAAAAAAAAAAGACCGTACCCTTTTATGTAATGATGTTTACTTTAATTTATATTAGTTCACACAAACACACCATCCATGCTTTTGTTCCGGCCCTCCGGTCCAGTTTAAGAACCCATTGTGGCCCTCCAGTCAAAAAGTTTGCCCACCCCTGGCCTAAGCTGTCAGTTGGACATCCTCCAAGAGCTCCTGGACTGCGAGAGGGCACAGGACAGGCTGAGGGACCCCCCCCCCACCCCCAGTGCACAAATTTTGTGCACCGGACCTCTATATATGATAATAGCTTTATAACTTCTTTAGCATTCTTAGTTTGTCTACCATTTAATCTACTCCTAAGTTAATATACTTATTTAATACTAAAGGCCCAGTGCACAAAATTCGTGCACAGGGTGGGGAATGTCCCTCAGCCTGGACCGCACCCTCTCCAATCTGGGACATCCCTCTCACAATCCAGGACCACTGGCTCCTAACCGCTCACCTGCCTGCCTGCCTCATTGCCCCTAACTGCTTCTGCCTGCCAGCCTGATAGCCCCCTAACCGCTCTGCTGCTGGCACGATCGCCCACAAATGACCTCCCCTGCAGGCCCGATGGCCCCCAACTGCCCTCCCCTGCCAGCCTGATTGCCACAACTGCCCTCCCCTGCTGCAACCTGCCTCCTTTGCTGGGGCCTGCCTCCTCCACACGAGGCGGTGGAGAAGCCAGGACCAGCCTCCTCCACGCCACATGGAGCAGTGGGACCCCCAGGCCTCACTGCGCGGAGCGGCTGCCGGGCCCCACCTCTGCTCTGCCATCTTGTGGCGGCCATCTTGTGACGATGTCATGCGCAAGGGCACGAGGACCACCTAGGCTTTTATTAGTATAGATTCCCAAAGCACAGATTCTCTCTCTTTACTTTAAAAAATTTACTGTAACCTAGGATAGAATTATAATCTGAATCCTCGCATTCAAAACCTTACAAAATATAGTAGTCTGAAGCAGTGCTTCTTAACCTTTAATTGTCCATATCAATCATTTGAGATACAGTTAAAATGTATATTCTATTTCAGTACGTCTGGGATGGGGTCTGAGATTCTGCATTTCTAACAAGTGCCAATATCATGACAGATGTTTTTAGTGTGCAGATCACATTTTGGGTAGCTGGAAACTAAAATACCTTTTTGTTCTTTCTGTCTACTACTCTCTAGTTAGGTTAACTAGCTTCTAAATAAAATGAATTATTTGTCATTCCTTGACAGCTTACTCATGTTTCCCCCTGCCTTAGAATACTACCCCTCATCTTCATCCTGACTTATAAAAATACTAATCTACCAAGAATATATTCAAGTATCTTTTACATGAAACCTCCCCTAAAAAAGTAAGATCTCTTCTTTGTCTGAATTACCATATAATTTTATTTAACAAATTCTCTTATTGCAAATTGTGTCAAATAATGTCCCAACCATGTTACAATTATTATTTTAATCCTTATAAAATAACCCTATGAGGAAGGTCATCTCCATTTTATAATTAAAGTAAGTGAGATAGAGAAATTAAGTAGTAACTTGCACAAGGTCTTAGAGTTAGTAAGTGGCAGAGCTGAGATTTTAACCCAGGCTGATTAACTATAGACTCCATGCTTTTAACCACTATACCAGCGGTTCTCAACCTGTGGGTCATGACCCCTTTGGGGGTTGAACGACCCTTTCACAGGGGTCGCCTAAGACCACCGGAAAACACATATATAATTACATATTGTTTTTGTGATTAATCACTATGCTTTAATTATGTTCAATTTGTAACAATGAAATTGGGGGTCACCACAACATGAGAAACTATATTAAAGGGTCGTGGCATTAGGAAGGTTGTGAACCACTGGACTATACTAAGCTCCTCCTACTGGTACCTATTTGTTGTCTTATATTCTATAGATGTTAATATACTTTAGAATCTTATCTCATTTATTCTATATCGTTCTGTATTCTACCCAAAGGATCATTTTGTACACAAGGTGAAACAAAAGTTTAATAATCATAGCTTAGTACTATGTTTAACACATACTAGGGTGCTAAATAAATTCTTACACATCCTATCTAATAATAGACAAACATGGTAATTGACTGTACCTTCGCTATGCCTCCCATTGGCTAATCAGCGTGATATGCAAATTAACCACCAACAAAGATAGCGGCTAATTTGCATACTGCAGGCAGGGTGGGACAGCGCCATCCCGCCTGCCCTGCCGCCATCCGGGCCTGCTATCTGCGACCCGGGGCGGCAGGCATCTGTGTGCGACCCGACCCGGGGTGGCCGGGCGGTGCAGCAGCGATCAGCCAGCCCACCTGGCCTCCATCTGGGTGTCCCTTGTGCAACCCGACCCGGGGTGGCCAGGCGGGGCAGCAGCGATTGGCCAGCCCACCTGGCCTCCATCTGGGCGTCCCGTGTGTGACCCAACCCGGGGTGGCCGGGTGAGGCAGCAGCGATCCGCCGGCCTGCCTGGAGTCCCGTGTGCGACCCGCCCGGGGTGTCCCGTGTGCGACCCGACCCGGGCGGCACCCCAACCCCTGGATTGGCCCTGCCGTGTGTGCGACACGGGGAGGAGGGGCAGGCACCGAGGGATTAGGCCTGCCATCTGCCACCCGGGGAGTGGGCCTAAGCCAGCAGATAGTTATCTCCTGAGGGGTCCCAGACTGTGAGAGGGCACAAGTGGGGCTGAGGGACACCCCCCCACACCTCCCCTCCCCCGCCAGTGCACAAATTTTTGTGCACCAGCCTCTAGTTCAATTAATAAAAATCTATAAGTATGATGCTAGGCTAGGCCCTGGAGATGCAAGATGAGTAAGACATGATCACTGTTCTCAGGGAACTAAAGAAATGAGATTAATAACTAGCTATAAACACAGGTTTTTCTTTTATTTGCACATTTCCTCTGGTGATTGCATCCAGTTTCATGGGTTTCAATACTATCTCAAAAGCAATGTTTCCCAGCTTTACATTTTCAGTCCTGATGTCTCCTTTGAGCTCCTGAGTCAGACATATGATGGCCCTCCTGACATCTCATGCAAGTCTAATGGGCAGCTTACTATGTCCCAAATAGAACTCCCCCTCATTCACTATTGGTCTTTTGCAGCTTATAAATGAAAAAATGTTTGTAAAACTGCCTTGCAAGTTATAGAGTGCTAGTCAAGTATTACCGAGTTTTCTTTCCCAAACACTCTTTCAATTTTCTAGTAGGTTTTCAGTAAATTATTTCTTATTTATACTTTGCTACAGAGTGATCTTTCTAAAATACAAATTTGATCATGTCACTCTTTCCTTAAAATTCTTCAATGGTTCTTCATTATTTCCTTAAGATGAAATCTATTCTCTTTAGCACTATAAACAGTCACTGTCTTTCTCTTCAGTTCACCCCTGCCTCTTAAAATGAACATGTTCCAACTATACTGAGTTACTTGGCACCGCCTGAGCTCCACAGCTGCATAAAAAAATCCCACATGCTGTTTAGAGGTTAGGCAGCCGTGGGCAAACTACGGCCCGCGGGCCAGATCCGGCCCGTTTGAAATGAATAAAACTAAAAAAAAAAAAAGACCGTACCCTTTTATGTAATGATGTTTACTTTGAATTTATATTAATTCACACAAACACTCCATCCATGCTTTTGTTCCGGCCCTCCGGTCCAGTTTAAGAAACCATTGTGGCCCTCGAGTCAAAAAGTTTGCCCCCCCCTGGGTTAGAGTGTATTCCTAAGAGCATATTTCTGGGTTATCTCACCTCTGTTTCTTTCTTTTCTTTTGCTATAGTCCATTGCCTTTTCTTTACTTTCTTCCCTCCTCCTGTCCGTTTCCTTACATTTCCTCGGTTTAAAATTCTGTTTTGCTTATCAGATTTAGTCCATTTTTATAGTTCTTGGGTCAATTCCTCAACAAATTTTAGTACTTTCTTATATATTAGAACTTCTTACTTTTTTAATGCAGAAGACACAACAATTCCAATTAAACTGTGAAATTTCCTGAACATTAGATTGCTATATTTTTATCAAGAACAGTTTAGTTCTTCCTTTGTTGCTCTTTAGTAGCATCTTGGTTAACTAATATTTGTTATATTATGAAGAACAGGAAATAAAAACTTACATTGAGAAAAGCTGAAGAAGCCACTCTGCCAGCTGCTACAATAAAATCCATAATAAGCATTGTGGCACCAGGCAAACCAAGTGAAAAAAACTGAGGTGAGCAGTGCTTGATGATTGTATTGACAATATCCTGAGGAATAAGGAAAGAAGGGAGAAAGAATGTCACAAATGTAATTTTGAGTATCAGCTAATCAATATCCTTAAAAATAGATATCACATGAAATAATAAAACAGGTAATCCTATATAATAAAAGCCTAATATGCTAGGTGTCCAGTCATCCGTTCAACCAATCAAAGCGTAATATGCTAATGATATGCTAAGGCAGCTCAACCGCTCGCTATGATGTGCACTGACCACCAGGGGGCAGTAGACCGGCCGACCAGTCACTATGACGTGCATTTACCACCAGGGGGCAGATGCTCTGACCAGTAGGTTAGCTTGCTGCTGGAGTCCAGCCGATCGGGACTGACTGAAAGAGGCTGGACACACCCTGGAGTCCTCCTATGGTCCCTCCCTAGCTGGCCAACCTTTGGCGTCCACCCTGGCCCTGATCGTGCACCGGTGGGGTCTCTCAGCCAGGCCTGCACTCTCTCATAATCCGGGACCCCTCAGGGGAATGTCAGAGAGCCAGTTTTGGCCTGATCCCACAGGCTAGGCAGAGGGACCCCACTGGTGCACGAATTCGTGCACCGGGCCTCTAGTTACTATATATTGGCTGACTAATTACAAATACTAATTTTAATTCCTCCAAATAATCCATACTTATTATATTCTGTCAAAGGAAAATACACTTCAAACATATTTGTTTAACTGACATCAATACAGCATTTTTCACACTACAGAGGAAGTTGGCTCTTTGTTTCAGAGGGTTAAAACTGAATTGCAGAGTAGTTCCTCCTGTTACCTATTTGTTTCCATGTGATGATTCTGATCTCTGAAGTTGCATGACCTGTTATATTACAACGGAAGAGATTCTCTTTTTTAGATAAACTGAAGTCCTTTGATGATAGATATCTAGCAATGGAAATCTAGATGTAGTCACCTTTGAGGGAATATTCTTGACTTGATTAATAATCCACTTTGCCTTTGGAATTTACAATGAGAATGTGGCATATTACCTTGTATTACTCAATGTAATTTATCTTACACAAAAGCTCTCTTTTTCTAGTTATCAAGATCATCGATTTATCTGAGACATATTATAAGGTAGAACATTGTAATTAGTTCTAATTAATGCAAGAAGTTTACTCATTTTTCAGAAAGTAAAATATCTTTTAATATAAATTTAATGCTCTCTAAATGAACTCAAAGTGAAATTTAACCACATTTGATAGAAACGCTTGCATTACTTTGACTTGTAACCTACCACACTTTTCAGTTTTTTGGCCAGAATCAAGACACCTGAAGTAATGTTTTAGAGTCATAATTATGACTATATAATGTAATGATTGTGATTGACACAAACGCCAAGTCAATATAATTGTCATTATGCTCATACAATTTATGGTAATAAGAAAATGTGATGTGCTGACTCTTAGAGTAGAAAAAAAACCTCTGAATACTACATGACTAGATGAGTAAGTCCATATGCCTCAAGTACCAATTATCAAGTAAAAATTACAAAATGTTGTCAACATAAGCAAAGGATGGCTTAATCTCTTCAAAAAGTGAACTATTTGGTATAACACTAGAGGAACAATGCATTTAATAGTCAAGTCAACCCCTTGTTACAATAGCTTGTTTTTCCACCTACATTTCAAAAACAAATAAGGTCATAAAATGAAAAAACTTGTAAATAAACCACTACATAGGAAAAAATTTTAATTCTAGACTTTGAATGTCAGGAGTTAAACAGAATTGAGAATCAAAGATAAACATATAAAGCAACTTGCTAGAAAGTGCATATATTTACCTGATCAATATGAAGTAATCCACAATGCATTATGTTATAAAAATGTGTCAGAAAATCTCTATTTGGAGAAACATCTTGTCTTCTTTTCATTGTATTGCAAATAAGTTTATAAGCATGTAATTTACCTTGCTTATATTTATCAGTCAACATGGTTGCCTACAATTTAAAAATATTGGCTTTATTACTCAAAAACAAATACTGTTTATTAAATACTTAAACATTTAAATATATCAGGAAATATATATACATATATATATGTACACACACACACACACACACACACACACACACTGGAGGCCTAGTGCATGAATTTGTGCACGGGTGGGGTCCCTTGGCCTGGCCGGTGATCGGGGCCATCTCGAGGCCGGCTGGCCAGGGAGAGGGACCGCAGGAGGTTGGCCGCCCAGGCAGTGTGAGCGCACTGACTATCCGACCGGCCAGGGGGAGGGACTGCGGGAGGTTGGGCAGCCATGGGAGGTTGACTATGGGAGTGCACTGACCACTCGGCCGACTGCGGTGAGGGACCACGGGAGGTTGGCTGGCTGGAGGGAGGGACTGTGGGAGGTTGGCTGTGGGAGCACAGATAACCAGGGGGCAGCTCCTGTGTTGAGTGTCTGTCCCCTGGTGGTCAGTGTGTGTCATAACAACTGGTTGTTCAGTTGACTGAACCTAACGGTTATTTAGGCTTTATATATATATTTTTCAAAGCACGTATCTTATTTATATAACAAAGGGTTATTTATATATCCCTTACAGTAGGATAGTTTTGTTAGTAAGTTTTCTGTGCCTGTAACATTAAATGCTTTACTATTCATTTTTGTTTTGTTTTTAAATAGACTTTTTAAAAGAACAGTCTTAGGTTCATAGCAAAATTGAGCATAAAGTACAGTTTTCATATACTCCTTAACCCCACACATGCTATTTTTTTTATAATTTAAATTCTTTATTGTTTAAAGTATTACATAAGTCTCCTTTCTCCCCATTGACGTCTCCCTGACTGCCCCTACTCCCCTGTAAAGCAATATATTTATTTTCATTTATATCTATGTTGGCTCAATTTCTTTGAACTAAATATCAGAATTACCTAAACCATTACCATTAAAATGATACAAAATAGTATGAATAACCACACAGTTTCGCTTAGAAAAATGTATCAAACATATCAAGTGATACTTAAAAGAATCACATCTTTAAAAGTACATACATACTGTGACACAAATTTAAGATTAATATTTCATTAAATATAATCTTATATAATAAAAGCTTAGTATGCAAATTGTCCCCTCTACTGGAGTTCTTCTGGGAGTTCAACCAGGGAGCGGGCCGACTGGGGGAAGGGAGGGATGCCCTGGTGGCAGCAGGCAGCTGGGGAAAGGGAGGGAGTACCTGGCTGGTGGCCGGCAGCTGGCAGCCGCTAGGGACCCTACCAGTACACGAATTTCTTGCACTGGGCTTCTAGTAAAAACATAATCCTATATAATAAAAGCCTAATATGCAAATCTACTGAACGGTGGAACAACCAGTGGACCAATTGGTCACTATGATGTACACTGACCACCAGGGGGCAGACGCTTTAATGCAGGAGCTGCCTCCAGCCCACAGGCCAGACCAGCAGCAGCGGGGGGGGAGCGGGAGAAGGGGGCAGTGAGTGGGTAGTGCCAGGCCAGCCAAGGTGGGTGCCAGCAGGGCCCCCCTGATTGGCCCGCCTGTCACCCCAAAGATCAGCCCTGATCGCCAGCCAGGTCTAGGGACCCTACCTGTGCACGAATTTTGTGCACTGGGCCTCTAGTTTTCTATAAAAATGATGCATCCTGTACAACAAGCATATCAAACTCACGGCCGGCGGGCCACAATGAATATTTTTGCAGCCCCACCAATATAATGGTATGTAAGAAACGTTTAAAAAATTTTGTAACTTAATTTTTACAATTTCCTGTTATACATAATCTTACCTAATAATAGACAAACATGTAAATTGTCCGTACCTTCGCTATGCTAACCAGCCAATCAGGAGAGTATGCAAATTAACCTAACAAAGATGGTGGTTAATTCGCATATGTAGGCTCCAAGCGGTGGAGCGAAGCCTGGCGGCCCCTGGGCCAACAGAACAACAAAAGCCTCACGACCGTGGGGCCGGCAGAGCAGCGAAAGCCTCATGGCCGTGGGGAGGCGTAGCAGCAAAGCCTCACGGCCGTGGGGAGGCGTAGCAGCAAAGCCTCATGGCCGCGGGGCAGGCTCCAGCTGGAGCCCGGCCAGAGCGAAGACCTGGGTGGCGGGTGCCGGAGGAAAACCGGTGCCAGCAGCCAGGGGAAAGGAAGGCCTATTGCACGAATCTCTTCGTGCAACAGGCCTCTAGTTATTAATAACAAACTATAACGTTCGCTAATGATTGATTACTATAATCGTGTTGCATTCATTTCCCTTATGCGCCTTACGCGCAGGGGCACCATTTCTTTCCACTAATACTAGCAGGGTATATTTTAGCAGCCGAATGCCATGCTATTAGTCTTATACTGACTCATTTGGTGTGCTCAACAGGAAATATTTCGCTTTTGGAGAACCAGAAAAATAGGTTTATTTGCGTTATTAATTTGTGCAGTTATTCAGTGTCTGGTAAGTTAATGTTCAAAAAAAATATTAATTTTTATTAAAATGTTCTATTATTTTATGTTAATGATTACTCATTTATTTCAGCTCTTTGTATTCAGCATGTCTCTATTGAAATAAACCTACATTTCTATGAAAATTAAAGCTTTTGTTTTTTTGCGGCCCACATAAACTTAACCCTTGTTTATTTGGCCCATGTTAGCCTTTGAGTTTGACATGCTTGCTGTACAATAATTTTGCTGTGCCCACTCTCTTTGCTGTATAACCCCTAGTGACTAAAAACTAAGTGTGCTAGAAGACTACACAACAGCTCAAACATCTGTCAAATGTTAAGACTGACACATACTTATATCCTAAATGAAATGTTTCAATTAATATTTTATATATTAAGCTTACCTTGAAAAGCCAAGGTGTAAGAATTCTCAATGGAGGTATCAAAATTGGTGGAGAAGGGGAGGTCAAATTATCAGTCGAAATGCCGAGGTTATCTCTAATCTGTAATTTTCAAATAAAATGCAATAAACCAATGAAAGGTGTTCTTTCTTCTAATTTGTTTTACCTTAAACTTGAGATCAAGTCCAGTATCTACCACTAACTACATATTTCATCATGGTTAAGTGACTTTATCATGGTAAGCACCAGTATATAATAAGGGGGGGAAAAAGGATGGTGTGGCTATGTTATTTAAGGCTTCTGCTTCTTAATACTTTATTTTACTTTCCTTCTCTTATATCTTTTCTTTTTTACCTTAGCTAAATTCTGCCAAAGTTCACAGAGGTAATCAAAAACTTGAGCATGTATTTCAGGATCCATAATAGCATTGACGTCTCCCAAAATGCCTAGCATTCTCCGCCACATTACAGTAGCAACATCAGCATGCCATCCTGTAAGAGTACCCCCTGCCATCACACTACAACATTCAGATGGAAATTCACTGATTTCTATAGAAAAAAATAATACACAAGTATTAGTAATTTTTCTGGAGAATTGATCATAAAAACACAAAAGAGATGAATTAACTATCTTAAATATCTATAAAAGTAAATAAAAGAAATGTCAATATGCATTAGTGTTATTTTTTTCTTGATAAGGTAAAAATATTACCAGTTCATAATTCCTTATTATGGCAATAATTACTTATTCCATAGTGCTTCTATCTAGCTTTAAATAAAGAATGATGAAGATACCAGATAAAGAAATTTGTTTGATATAAAGATCATATTTACAACTACATACTCTATCTAATAACTATTTCAGATTATATCATCAAATTAATATAAAATCTCAGGCTACAGGCAGATCTTGTAGGAAGTCTTTATAAGCCAGTTTTTTTTTTTAGCTAAAACTTCCAAAGAAATACATTTCACAATTATATCAGACCTACCATTAAAAGGATATCACAATGACATTGAAAAATACACATTTTTACTAAAATTTAAACATAATCTAAAATTTCCATATTTATATTCTTATTAATATTGGAAAGATTATATGTAAAAAATGTTACCTTGGATCCTAGTCATTTCTATCACAAAGTATGTGATGTATAAGTTATTTAATAACCTCCCTACGGCTATGCTTCTTCATTTGTTAAATAGATGGTATAGCTGAATATCATTATAGGCCTCCTCCAGCTTTAAAAAAAAACCTATTGCTCTTTAAAATTTTTTTTTATTAAAGTTATTGGGGTGACATTGGTTAATAAATTATATAGGTTTCAGGTGTATGCCACATTAAAAAACTCTTTCTATTCAATGTATATAATAAAAAAGGGAAACTCATTTTTCAGTAAAAATGAGTAAACATTTTTCCTGCTTGATAAAAATCTTAATAATTTATGTTTATTAGCATATGTACATCCTTTACTCTTAATGTTTACCTTTTTTTTCTTTGCTTATAAGGTATACAATAACTGACTGTATTATTAAAAAGCTACTGAATAGTCTTTCACAATAATAAAAAATGGGCTCTGGTATAAACTCACTAAACTAACAGAAAGCGTGCAGTTTTTACTATCTCTGTTAACATTTCCCCTCTCTACAGACCCTTCATAATATAGTGATAAGTCAACTTTGTCTCTAATTTATCCTTCTCAAACTAAACAAAATTTTAAATGATTACAAAGCAAGCAACAATTTGCTTTTATTTTTTAATCCTCACCCGAGGATATTTCTAAAAATTGATTTGACAGAGAGAAGAAATAGAGAAAAACATTGATGTGACAGAGAAACATCAATCTGTTGCCTCCCATATGTGCCCCAACTGAGGATCAAACCCACAACCTTTTGGTGTACAGGATGACACTCCAACCAACTGAATCATCTGGCCAGGGCACAATGTATGATTCTAGATTGGGCTAATAGTGGTATAAGGTTGCTATAAAGGATATTATTGGGACAACTGAGGAAATTTAACTATGAACTAAAACTGCAGTGACATATCAACATTAAATACCTTGAATGTGGCCATTATATTGTGAGCATGCAGGAAACTAATGTATACTTATTCTTAGGACATTCTCGCTGAAGTGTTGAGGTGTGTAGAGTCTGTTATTTCTAATTCACTCTTAAATGACTCAGCAAAAAGATAAAATTTAAAAAAGGGATGGTGGGATTTTTTGTGTGACTGTGTGGGTATACACAAAGGGATAAAGTGGCAAATATTAACAACTGGTGAATTTAAAGGATTTATGGATATTTATTTTACCAGTCTTGCAATTTTCTAAAAGTTTAAAACTTATTCCAAATGCCAGGAAGAAAACTGAAAACAAAAAATTGTAGACCAAAGGAGGAAAGAAAAGGTTAGAAACAACACACAACCAGAAATAGGGCTATGTAATTCCAAGTTAATTGCATGCTAAGAGAATGAGTACCTTAAAAAAGGGGGGGGGGGAGGGTGCAGAAGTTATATGGCTTAAAATTTCTTCCTTTGGTCAGAGAACAAACCTGCTGCATTATCAATGAAACTGGTGTTCTGTATTATTTATTGTAAATATCTCAACAACTATGTCCTTGACCAAAGTTTTTAGCACATTCGCAAAATGACTTCTTATCCTGATGCTTATTACATCATGTAGGACTTAGCAAAAATAACTTTTGTTTTTAAATTTATAGTTTCTAAGGTTCCCTACTTACTTTCTAACATTTACTTAAAAATAAAATACTTCATTTGGATTGCCTACTTTTTAATTAAATTTAGTTGATATACTTGAAGAATCAAGTTCAATGAAAAATTATTGATTTGATCAATTGTTTTGCTGAAAGCCTGATTAGCAAATGATAATTCTACTTTCTCCTGTGAGTCAGCAGGTTCTTCAGATACAACATTAAGAATAATGATGCCAAATTATGTATTTCCTGTTTTAGAAAATGAATGGCACTATATCAATGATAATATAACACACAAAATTAATGTAATCACTAATGCTAGAACTGTAATCAACTATAAAATCACAAATAACAAAAATCAGAATATAAATATTATTCTTTAAGCGTAAGAAAAAATGTTATAGTAACAAATTTCCAAGATTAGAAAACCCCAATGACAGAATAATACATAATAAATATGTATATAATACATAATCAAATTTAAGATGCCTTATTTTAAGATCTCTTAACACTAATGCCCTGAAAGGAGAAATGGCAAATATCTAATTTCCAAATATTGCCTAGGTCATCTGGCGTCTGAAGAACAGAGTGGTGAAGTTTCTCATCAAGCTGCAGATCTTTCTGTTCCATATGTTCTATATTCAATGTAGAAGGAGAAGGTGTTTGTGACCTGGATCCCAGAGCTGAATGAACTGGAGAAGCACTTTCTGAACCTGTAGATATAATTTCATAAAATTAGCATAAAGAAGATATTCAATACCCTCTAAGATGTAATGCTTAAGCCCCAATAAAATAGAAAGTAAAAATATCAATATTAAAAAAAGGTTATAAATTAGCCAAAGAGGTAAAATTAAAATATTATACAAGACTTTGTATCTAGTGGTCTCATCTTATGTCTACCATGGAACTAGTATGGAATCAGAATTGGACATACCAGCTAATAGAAGCCATCAATGAAGGCAATAATATCTACTCCCATTCCTGGTCCAGCTATAGAGACTCTGGTACCCAGTGCTATTCAATTTCATTTACTTCAATCTTGGGGCAATTAGATTTATTTTATGATTATTTTTTCATATATTTTTTATTGATTTCAGAGAGGAAGGGAAAGGGGGAAAGAGAAAAATCAATGATGAGAGAGAATCATTGATTGGCTGCCTCCTGCATGCCCCCTACTGGGATTGATCCTGCAACCCGGGCATGTGCCCTGACCGGGAATCAAACCCTGACCTCCTGATTCATAGGTGGACGCTCAACCACTGAGTTGCTGATCAGGCTCTTGGGGCAATTGAAGAAGAACTTGCTCCTTAGGCTATATATACCACTATGGTTGCTAGCCTGAATTACAGTGGTCCCTGGTGGTCCTAGTCTTTAGTCTCTCTCTAACCCCTAACCCTTCTTTCTAATCTATTCTCCATAAGGCAAAAAAACCACCCAAAAAACAAAAAAAAGCAAGAAACAAACAAACAAACAAAAAAACCCAAAATAAAAAACCCTAAAAACGAATCTAATCATGTCATTCTCTTATTTAAAATCCTTCTATGGCTCTTTAGGGGACTCAGCATAAGCCCAAACTTCTTAGTGTGGTTTTCCAGTCTTTCTGCAACTTTCTTACCATTCTACTCTCCCTCTAATACAGCGATTTTCAACCTTTTACATCTCATGGCACACATAAGTTAATTACTAAAATTCTGTGGCACACCAAATATTTTTTGCTGATCTGACCAAAAAAAGGTATAATTTTAATTCATTCACACTGAATAGCTATTGTTGTGTTGGCTGTTGTCATTTTTTTAAAATTTGACAATCAAAGGGAAAAGAGGTAGGTCAGTGTCCCTGACTATAAAGTCAGTTACTGCATGTTTTAAAAATTCTTGCGGCACACTGGTTGAAAATTGCTGCTCGAGTACTTTTAAGTTCTAGCCATAGAAAGTAAACTGGTATTTATCAGAATGCATCATACCTCTGGCCTTTTTCACATGTTTTCCTTTACATGGAGCCCTAACCCTCTTCTTTTAGGCCTGGTTGAATTTTATTTATTTTTCAAGTCACAGCTTAAACACTACTTTCTAAGAAGCCTAATCCTGACTTGACCTGACCAGGGTGAATAAGGATTCTCTGCTATAACACCTTGTATCTCCCCATTATATCACTTATCACAATGACTTGAAACTGCCTGTTTAGTTTTAAATATTCTTCAGTAGCACATATACTCTGTAAGAATAGGGACTGTATCTATGTTATATACTATAGTATTGCCAGTGTCTACTACAGTGTCTGGCACATAGCAGGCATTCTTATTTTATTTTTTATTTTTTTCATTCTTCTTATTTTAAATGATATATAATGCAAATTAATATCGTATTGAATAACTGGTGGTGGATGTAGTGGAGTACTGCGAGTACCAAGCAAGTAGTTAAAATATTAGGTCTTTTCATTTTATTTTTAAGCTTCTTTCTAGCAGAGGCCCTAGCCTGGTAACTCAGTTGGTTAGAGAGTCATCCCGATACACCAAAGTTGCTGGTTCATCCCTGGTCAGCAATCAAACACTGAATGCATTACTAAGTAAAACAACAAACTTTTGTTTTTTTCTCTCTCTTTCAAAAAATCAATAAAAAAAGCTTTCTAGTAGAGAAATATCAATATTCTGTATTCAATAATCATAAAACTCTCCGATTGTTACCTCTTTCCATACAATAAAGCAAAAAGCACATAAATGAAATACATGTGTATTATTTTATTTCCACAAATGTGTCATTTCATATTATTTATATAATTTTTAATTATAACACAGTAAGTCCCTTAAAAAGTACATATGGAGGTATGAATGCCTTATTTAATGATAATCATATGAATTAATCTAGGTTAAATTATGATACATAGTATGTGGTAAGTTTCCTGTCCTTCATTTGGAATTTGGTGTAAATTAATATGATACAAAATCATGTTAAAGGGCAGCTACAGAAACTTAAGGATACTATACCTTAATACAAACACAAACTGCTGAGGGCACAATGAAAAAAATCTCCTTAACATTTATCAAAAAATTTAAGTATGTGACAAAAACATTCATTAGCTTCATAGTCAAAAGCAAAAGAGATTTTTTTGCTTTGTTATAAATATGTACAGTATATCCAAGATATGACATTAAATATTATTTATATTTTTTTATCCTTACCCAAAGATATTCTTAAATTGATTTTTAGAGAGAGAGAGAGAGAAACTTGGTTGTAAGAGAGAAATATCTAAAAGTTGCCTCCTATAGCCACCTAGATTGGGGATCGAACTCACAACCTAGGTATGTGCTCTAATTGGTAATTGAACCCGGTTCAACCAAAGAAGCCATCCGGTCAAGACTAAAATATTAATTTTTTTAAAATAAAGATATTGCTATAAATATAGCCATACCCACAAAACAAGCTATTTAGTTTTTGTTTTTATGACCTATATGAGATTTTATTTTGTAGTTCAAAAAAAGTTATAGGAAAACAAAAGGGTATTTCAGGACTACTAACATTCTTTGATAGAATACAGCTATTCTTAAAGTTAACAGTGTGATAACACATGCAAATTTCACCTTCAGAAAATACTGTGTTGAATTGTTTTTATATTGAGTATATGAAGTTGTATACTTCGCTGAATTTTATATCTTCTAAACAAATTAATCCAAGAACTGGGTTAGTTTTTTAGAAAAACACCCCTGGCACTATTAATAATGGCCCCATTAAGATTAGAATACCTAATAAAACTTCCTAGTAGAGTCCTAGAAACAGTCACTATGTATAGCAAACATACGTTACATAAATATTAAAAATTCTTAGAAATTGAATTAGCCTGAAATCATTGTGAGGCAAAGGCCTAAAATAAGTTCTCTATACATATCAAGTTTTATTTTCAGAGCTTTGTGTGAAACTTTATTTTTGGTAACTAAAAAGAAATAAGAAAGAAAAAGTGGGGTCATACTTCTTTTACATATTATAATCTTTTGAAGATACAATAGTCTGATAAATAGCTTAAAGAAAACTAGAATATGGCTTATATGGTAAACATCTCTAGTTCACTCAGAGCAAGATGTTTAGAAACTTTTCTTACCTTCAAAAAAGTAACTCGCCTCCAGATTAAGACAGAGGCACATATGGTGGGATTCTGAGTCACAAGCTGGGATGGTTATCAGGAGATCTCTAAACTACTGAGCAAACTTCTCAGGCATTTTATTATTTCTACTTTGAAATTCCAATCTTTTCAAGGTTCAATAATCTCTCTACACTGTCCAAAAATTTAGTTTTGATAATATTAAAATGTGTGTCACAGTAAAATCTAAAATCTTACTTTTTTCCCCCCACACATTTTAAGTGTATAATTATATAAAATTGGCAACTGTATATAGTCCTATATTCAACACAATAAAAATATATAACAGATCACCATTAAAAGCTTTCTTATGCCTATTTCCAGTTGATCCCCTTCCCTAACCAAGTTATAACTGATCTGCTTTGTCACTACAGTTTTGTCTTTTCTAGAATTTACTATAGATGGGAATAATA
The DNA here is from genome assembly GCF_000147115.1 of Myotis lucifugus. NCBI lineage: Eukaryota > Metazoa > Chordata > Mammalia > Chiroptera > Vespertilionidae > Myotis > Myotis lucifugus. Next base: position 3,815,960 of record NW_005871070.1, on the reverse strand, counting down.
AAGTATGGTATGTAGGCTTTTGTATTTGACTTCTCTCATTTAGCATGTTTTTGAGAGTTATGGTTTTCATATATTAACATTTAATTCCTTTTTCTTGAGTACAATTCCACAGAATATTCAATGAATGAATACATAACATGAAAAGTTGCTGAATATAATTATTTACTGTATGAACATAGAATATTAGTATATTGAAAAATAAGCTCAATAGCCAGTACGCTTTACATTTTTTATAATACTTGCCAAAGAAATTTATAAAAATCTAGGATGATTCTGAAAGACAATGAAAAAGGTAGAGTGCAGTAATTCTTAACTTTTGTTTGTTTGTTATCTATTTAAAAATTGCTGCAGAAAATGCTCTAATGTCAACATACACAAAATTTCACATACAATACTAGGAGTTCACAGAATCCCCTGAAGCTTATGCATGTGGATTCTAGGTCAAAAAACTCTCATTTATTTTTTTCTCTATTATTACATAAAGGTGAGTGAAAAAAAAATACTTAGCCCTACCCGGTTTGGCTCAGTGGATAGAGTGTCAGCCTGCGGACCAAAGGGTCCTGGGTTCGATTCCGGTCAAGGGCACATACCTTGATTGCAGGTTCCTCCCCGGCCCGGGCCCTGGTCAGAACTGGTGCACAAGGCAACCAATTGATGTGTTTCTCTCACATCGATGTTTCTGTCTTTCCCTCTCTCTTCTACTCTCCCTAAAAAAAATCAATGGAAAAATATCCTCGGGTGAGGATTATAAACCACAACAAAATAATAATAATACTTAAATAGTTATAAGTAATACTTAAAATCTATCAAAATTAAATTCTAAACAGGTTCTTTGGTGGATTTAAAAAATGCATTTAAGAAATACATTCCCTTGAGTAACTTTACCAGTAACCGTTGCAACTTCAGCAGAGAAAGCTTGTTGATTAAGACTGCTTGTTTCAGAATCTATGTGAAGCGTGGTTAGACTAGCCACTTCTTGCTCTTCAGTACTCTGATGGTGACCAGAACCTGAATCCACATCAGATGATGCAATCCCAGTATCAGCTCCAAAGCCAAAATCTATAGGAAAAAGAAATGCTAGTACATAAAAGTCCCAATCACAAAACAAAAATATCTACAAGAGACACAGCTACTTCAGCAAAATAATTAAACATTGACATTCTCCCTAAATCTATTCTATTTATATACCACTCACACAAGTGTAAATAATGTTAATACTTGGAAGTTTACAATTAGAAAAATTTTTTAAAAGTTCTCATAGATAATTATTAACAAACAACAATGTTAAAAGACACCCAGACATGTATCATCACTATTCTTACCCATGTTTCTGATAGTAATACACTTACTGCTCTTAAAGTACTTTATAATCTTTAGTGTGTGTGTGTGTGTGTGTGTGTGTGTGTATACACACACATATATATATAGTAAAAATAACACATATGTGGATGATAAAAATCATTTTTCTTTTAAATCATATTTCCAGTCTGAGGTAAGAGCAGTATATATCCATAAGGGTGGCAAACATGTAACTCTCCAATGTATCTCTCAGCTCTTCACAAACTTGGTTCCCAAGGTTTTGACTTCCTTTTTTAAAATTTTGGTGCCCTTCACTGACTGCCAAGTGTAATACAGAATTTACAGTAGAAAAGATATATGGTAGTGATATAATACCAAATAATATCACTGATGTCATTTTAACATGAATTATTCAAGAAACATTCTCAATAGTGTAGCAATAAACATAACTATACTGAACATACTGAAGCACTGAACATAATTAGGTTCCCAAATATGAGTATATAAAGTAGTAACAACTCATAATCATGACTATCTGACCTTTATTCTAATATCAAGTCCATACTAATTTTTTTTCCTTCCTACATTTTTGGTCTTTAAATCATTCATTTTATAAAAGGACAGTATATTTTGTCTTTTAAAATGTCTTTAGTCTGCCAAAATAAAATGGCCCCAACTTGAAAATGATTCCCTAAAAATTCCTTTGGAATTTCACTAAAAAATGAAATCAAAATATGTAGAAATCCCCTACGTAATACTAGAGAGGAAGGTGATGGTCATGTGATTCATAACTCAATCTCAAACAGAAAACAGTCAACAAAAAAATAATAATGCTCAAATAGAAAAAGATACTTGCTGTCAAATTTTCGTCCATCATATTGGAAAGCACTGAAAGAATCCGAATGACTATCTGAGCTGATAAGATCACTGCTCCCTGCACTGGCAGGAGAAGTCCATTCTGAGGGTACACCTGGGTCATCAATAGGGCGCATTTGGTTCTGCTTGTTTAGAATATCAGGGAGGTCTTTGGGAATTTCGAGGCTGCCTGGACTACTTCCTCTTCTTGTCATAGTCTAAAAATTTAAGAAACATTTACCATTTTAAAAAAGCTCTTAAATTCTCACTGAAAATCTGAAATCTTTCATTCCTGAGACAATTATCACAATAAATGTTGTGAATTAGGGCCTGAAACAGGAGGGGAAAAACATACTAATGGTACAATCTATATTAACTGTATGGAGCTGGGAGCTGGAACCTGAAACTATTAGTCCGCCTAAAGCAAAGACCCAAATATCAGATGGTACTGGGCCTAATACTCTTAAGCCTCAAAAGTATCCATAAAGTAAATATAAGTTAAGAGAGTAGAAAGAGGAAAATATTCAAATGGAAAAAGAAGAAGCAATAAGAGATAGTGAAAGGAGGAAAGAATGCCACTCTACAATGATGTCATTCTATAATGATGCTATAAAGATGTTATTCTATAATGATCCTATAATTTTTTCCCCACTCAAGAAAAAAAATAAGGGTGGGAAATGTAATGGTCCTGCAGACTTTCATTAAAGACAAGTTGAGTTGATGAAAGAGGGTATAGAGGGTATAAATGGTGATGAAATAAAATTAATTAGTTAAAAAGAAAAGTTGAAACCCAAATGTAATATGACCATTCTTTTTGTTGTTGTTGTTAATTTTCACCTAAGGATATTTTTTCCATTGATTTTTAGAGAAAGTAGAAGGGAGGTGGAGAGAGAAACACTGATGTGAGAGAGACACATCGACTGAACTGAGGGGCCAGCGATTGAGCCTGCAACTAAGGTACATGTCCTTGACCAAAATCGAACCTGGGACCCTTCAGTCCACAGGCCAGCACTCTATCCACTGAGCCAAACCAGCCAGGACTGGACTATGACCATTCTAAAAGGCAATTCCACACATATTTATCTTTCCTTAACAATTAAGCATTATTAGGGATAAAATTGCTTCTATTTTCATTTTGCCATAATTCTAATACTCAAAACAAAGATAACTTTTAAATCTATTTCAAAGTTATCTGTAATGACTGAGAAATTTATGCTATCAATGTTATGGGAGTTTGGCCAGAAGACCTCCACTGTTATCTTTTCTGCTAAGGGCTGGCAACGGTATCAGGGTAACCTATGAGCAAATAGAGGGAGGATTAAGAAGGCAGTAGTTTATAGTTAAGTAGTTGAGCAAACACCTGTTTTACTCTGGTCAAAACTATATGCCTGCTTGTTTTATTCTTTGAATAAAATATGAAAATATAATTTAAAATGTTTAATTAAAAAAGGTTAAATTTGGGGGGAAGGCTGTTTTGAATAAAAATTTCCATATATTATATATAGATGAACATAGTTATACATCTTTTAGTTTCTCTACCTTCCTCTCTAAAACCAGATATATAAAATAAAATAATACTTACTGAGGCATTACCACTTCGAAGTCGTTCTGCTATAAACTCATCCATCAGATCAGGAACATTAGCATTGCTGCTGCCAATATCACTATTAAGAGGAGGCAGTTTTGGGCTCATATCCTCTTTATTGACTAAAAATAAATAAATAACTATATATAGTGAGGAAAGACTTAACCGCATTTTCTAAATTTGAAACAAACAAGAACAACTCAAAACAAATTACCTATGCCATATCAATTATTTGCCAAACATGCATTTATAAATAATTTCTCTCCCTTTAGATTTAATTTTAAGAATTAGTAAATTGATATTTACTTTAACTAAGCAGATGTTAGTCAATCTTCAGTATAACCTTAAATAGCAAGAAAGCTTATAGATAAGCACTAGTTGGAGTTAGGTTAATATTGATTATAAAGAAACTGGTATATTTATCTTTCTTTCTGCCTCTATACTTCTATTTAGTCTTAATTTATAATTTCCCTTTTTTCCAAAAGAATATTTGCAATAAATATATCCCTTGAATCTATGCAAATCTCAGTGGGACATAAATGCATTTAAATTTAGATATTTATAAATAAAAATTCTATGATTTTGACATGTTGCTTCTATTCACTACAAAATCTAATTTTATTGCTTTAATAAAAGGTATTTTCACAAAGGTTTTTCTGTAAAAAGAAAAGCCCAAAATAATTTTCTTGATATTTTTTGTTATCTTGATTTTTTAATGTCTACATTCTGATTAACATTACCAAGAAAGTGTTAAACTTGGGAATTTAAATTACAGAAAATAAGATATTTCACTATTATGCCATTAAAAAGTTGATTTCTCTTCAATTAAAAGAAAATCAGCACTTGTTATATTCCTAATTAACTACAAAGCATTTCAGGTTAAGAAAATACACTGATCAGGAGCTAATTGTGAAATACCATTATCTTTATAGTAATGGCCAGGCTTTGCTAAGCTGTCAAATACTGCCCTCAAGTGGCATTAATGGCTCAATGCAAGTTGCATTCATTGTTAATCATGCTAACAAAACCATGTTAAACAAATAAAATCAAAACCTACCTTACTGCTGAAAGTTAATTTTCTATATATGTGAAGTTATTTTAAATTTGAATCAAGACAAAATAGTTATCACAATCTCGCTTTTTTAAATCTGTCCATAGAGGTTCCATATTTAAATCATGATTGGTTATCATGAAACCTTTATGCACATCTAAAATCTCAGAAAAGAGAAAGTAACAATAAGTGTTTCAAGGACATAATTTGCATTCTATACAAATGAATGCAAAACTAAATAGTCTATAGCTTGTTTGGAAATCACTTAAATAAGAAATAACTATATACACTTTTAGATTTAAGAAATAATTTCCTCTTCAATTACAGTTAACTAAAAATGTTGGTGCTGATTGTAGGACCTTGATTTCCATTATGTTACAAATGTCAAAGTAACATTCTACCAAGAAAAAAATATAAGCAATAAAAATAAATGAACTCAATGATATAGCTAGTGCCCTTTTAAATATAAACTATAGGGGTGAAAGTATTCTAGCTCCTCAGAAAACTTAATTTCAAGGCTCATGTAGTAAACACTCAAAAAAATATTTTATTTAGATAACCTTTGAAAGGTTATTGAAATTTTCCTATATCTTCCTTTTTCTTATCTTGTTCAGCAGCAAAGAGGTTTAACTAAATGCCTTATAAGGGAAATTAGTAATTTAAATAAACATTTTATGCTGGGAAAAATATAGCTGGGAAAAGGCGCATGCATAACCAAACAGAGAGAAAGCAGTGACCATCCCAAAGCTTTTTGATTGCTTATAGCTTGCTTCAGTTGCATTAAGCCAAACTGGTGCTGTCTTTCTCCTTTTGCGCTCTGCACATTGTTAGTGCTCACCTGCAGCTTTCCTTCCAAAATAGCCCATTACATGACTGTACAGATCCCTCAGTGGAGCCTCTGGTGGCATTCTGTTCTGCCTCTGTGGGGAAACATTTGCCTTCGGCTTTGAAAGAGCATGTACAACAGTTTTATAAACGCCACCCAGGGAGCCCTGCGGTAGTCCTGTATCATGACTTGATGACCTAAGAGTACTACGACTACCTAGCTGATTACTTGCAATTCCTTCCTTTTGTAATATGGTGGGAATTTCTGCAGCCTCCTTAATTGTTTTACTACTTACTGATGTTGTACCAATTGTATCTAGAGGTCTGTACACACCAGGTTTTACTAGCTCAGAAACACTATTTGAGCCGGTATGCGGGGGGTTACTGGTGTTGCTATTGCTACTACTACTGAAGCCACCGAGCTTCCGCAGTCTCATCTTCCATGGGGCCTCTTTGTTTTCCATAGGATTATAAAACTGAACTGACTCAGTAGATGGTCTAAAAGTAACATGAACACTAGTTCGTTTTTTAGTAGCAATTTTCATGATTTTGGCTCTATGAGTTACTGTTTCAGACAAGCTCCTTTTGGTTGGAGAAAGCTTGCTAGTGTTTGTAACATGAGGCATTCTACGGTTAACAGGTGCTTTTAGTGTGGTTTTCTTGGCATGCATAACATGAGGGACAGTTTTGTTTTCATTAATTTGCATATCCATAACCTTTTCAACTAGTGTTATATCTACACAAGCATCTAATTCTGTGGCTGCTTGTCGATATAGATATTTCCTCTTTTCTTTATCACAAGGGCTACCTGAACTAGGTTCCGATGACTGTTTATCACTGTTTAGTTGCTTAGATTTTTCAGAAGTCTTTGTTCTCATAAAACTATCTAATTGGTTAGATGAAATATTATTCATGAAGACAGATGAGTTTTGTTCTTTTTGAAACTGTATGTTTACAGGAGTCCCAACAAAAGAGGAGATATTTTCTAATTTATTTTCTTGATCTAAGTATTCTAATTTATCTAAGGATGACCTTTCATCCCTATTTACTGCAATAATCACTTCCTGAGAAGCTGCATCTTTACCTAACTCATTTTTACTGTGATTTTCCTGGTTTTCCTTAAAATATTCTTTCAGGGAGGAAAGAAGATCGTCATCTCCTTCAAGGTCAATGTACTGGATTTGTTCAAAAGCTGAATCTGCGAGTTCTACTGGATCTATTAAGTGACAAAGATGGTCATATATGCTATCACCAACTTCCAGAGAAGACTCTCTACTATGAGTATCAGTGATGTGGCTTTCAGTGGATCTAGTTATTGAAGAAGCCTCTGTGGAACTCTGCAAGCTTGGCGCATGACGGGACGAACTGTCAATGACAGGAACTGCACCTTTGGCTCGTTCAACAGTGAATGGTTCCAAGATGTCAGAAGTGCTGCTACTTCGAGGCAGTGGCTGTTCCTCATTCAATGCACCAAAAACTTCATTCCCAGTGTCTTCACTTTGTGAAAAATGTCTGACTCTAGTTGGGCGGGGAAGTATTTGAGTATCATCAATATCTGTAAAAAAGAAATATTACATAGAGTAGAATGATATGAATATGAAAAATAAGTATTACTTTCGACCATACCCTAGTCATATGCTTAAAAATAAAAAAATTCTGAGATTTTTGTAAGCTCAATGAAAGAAAATTTATTAAAAGTACAAATCCGTTTTTAAATAATGATGGGCACAAGCCAATACAGCAGTGTCAATGAATTAGAAAACTACCAGAATATATTTTAAAATGTTAACATGCATAGAAAGAGACAGTAAGGTGATGAAACATTTGGAAGTGCAGTTAAAGATAGAGCTGTGCCAATAAATCAAGCAATTCAAACTGCTGTTCAGTTTTTCCTACTTAAGTTCCAAGCAGAAAAACTAGATCTTAACATAGAAAGCTGATCTAAATATACCATTGTAAAGTCTTATAGGGCCTCATAAATTCCCGTTTTCTTCCTTATCAGGCAAGAGTCATCATCTTTTCTGCAAATCTAGCCTATCTGTTTGATCATATATTACAAATGAAAATCTCCAGCCTCCTCCTAAACTTCTCTTTGTCAGGAAACTATCTGTTAAGTATTTTATTTAATTTTATTATAGCATTAACATCTATTCATCCCTATCAAATAAAATCAATACATTGTTTTTAAAAAAACTAATTGTATTTTTAAATTTCTGACTAAAACACCATTTAATCCACTAGGAAGAAACCTCCTCTGCCTATCACTAGCCCTTTCCATTAAACAACCATCAAACCTTAAAAACTATCTGTTTTCTTACATCTTTTTAAAAATCACAGATTTTTTAATAAAAGTGGATATTACAGACTGCCTACTTTAACTCTCTCACTGAGGAAATCGAGGCTTAAAGAAGTGAAGCCACTTTCTCAAATTTATAATCATAGTTTGAGAAGCAGGCTTAATGTTCCATGTTATTACATTGTTTTTGCTGCCTGAATTGCTAAGTATATGGTAAAGGCTCAAAAATATTTATGAAATCAGAAATAACAAAATGAAATACTATTTAACTGTACAGATATATACAAATTAGAAATATTAGAAGTAAAATACATCTTTGAATTTACCATGGCCTTTACATTACCTAGAAATAACTAAAGTATTTTTTTTCAGAAGCCAGCAAAATACAATGAAAAAAAAAAAGGACGAAGTCAAAAAGTCAGATGTTGCTACTCTTTAGGTTTGTAACACAAAGGCAATAAGCAACAGGACAATAACTGAACATCAAAACGAGAATTCAGATGCAGAGTAAGACAGATCTTGTCCAAGATCACATAGTAATTTATTGATGGTGCTGTCTAGAATTAGGCTTTCTTATTTAGACTGAGACCCGTTTTCTCATTTTTAAAATGGAGAGAGCAATTCAAAATATTTTCAGGATTCATGCTATGGATGAAAGGAGACTAGTCTTCCTGCTACTTCATTCACATCATCCTCTTTGTATGATGTCCAAAAGGAGCCACCTTATACCAAATTCAGGTCAAGAGAAATTTGTATTATGCCAAGATTCCACTATATTCCTGAAAATATACATTTATACTCCCTACATAGGTCAAATTTTACAAAGTTAAATTTCTTTTATTATTAAGTTGAGAATATAATACTAAAATGATGCTGGCTTTCTTCTTCATGACCCCCACCCCTAGAAATTCTTCTAAATGAGAAGTAAAACATCTAAGAATCTTCACGTTTATGCATATATACTTATTATTTATTATTGCATATTTGTGCATCTGGATGGATGTAAATATTTTGGTTATATCTCTCATAATGATCATAAGAATCTCTGTGCAGAGGACAGAGATTATGTTCAACATGCATAAATATTCTTTTTTTTTCTTGCACAAAATATTCTTTCCACAAAATATTCTCATAGGACTCAGCAAAGTTTATGGCAAATACTATATAACTTTTCTACAAAAATTCTTAAGAATTACATAGTTGAAAATTTATCAGCTCCAAATTCAAAATCAAGATCATAGCCTTATTAAAATCTAATGTTATGAGACTAGCAAATAAATGAACTTCAGAAAAAAAGGAGTTTTAATTTTTAGTTTCTTTTATTGATATCTCATTCTAAAGAAGCTAGTAAAAATTACTATAAAGTTCTGATTTTAGAAATTTCTTCCCAAACCCAGTTTCCCCCTTGCATGTTAGAAAATTTAACCATTTATTTTAGCCTAAGTTTTTTCCTAAACTTTTGTAACCACATATGAATATCCAAAACTTTTATGCAAGTTTGAGAGCTTTTTAAAAAAATATTTTTCTATCAATAATACAGTGTTAAACAATTTAAATTTAAACAAAAAACTTTATGAAAGTTTTAAGCTTTAAATACAGTTCTTACAGCAGCATATGACAATACTAATTGTATAAAATCAAAGAAAATAATTGCTAACAGGAAGCCAATGTCAGCACTTGCATAATTGACTCTAATAAGCCTTAAATTGAAAGAAACACAGTAAAACCTTGATATAACGAACTATTCTGGCGAGGGGTTGTCTGTTAAAGCTGAAGTCCGTTATATAAAAGTAGGTTTTCCGAATGCATATGTTAAAAATTTGACAAATTAGTGAGTTTAACTTTTTTACTTATGTAGACACATTAATGTAATTAAAATTAAGTATGTATGAAAGTTTAATTTCACAGAAAACTGTTCTATATGTATTACAGTAATTTTAAATTCATACTGAATAGGTCTAATAAATGTGTGCATTCAACCAGTCACCACGAGTAAACAAATGCACACAGCTGGGGTGTGGCTTAGCGCATGTCGGAACATAAGCCAGCACGCCATAAACTGCTATAGAAAGTCATGCCACGCGCCAACAGAACCAATTTCTGGGTGTGATGCGGTGTGGTCATGTGCTAATCATTCAAACACTGTTTACAAGTACTGACTCTTGTATTTAAATATGTAAACTATAGTTGTAGATATATAATATTTATGTTGGCAAAGTTACAGTGTTTTTTCCAACATATGGCCTAGTCACTATGATTTGTTAGAAATAACAGTGAACAACAAAAAAACAACCTTGTTGATTTAATTATAAGCAAATCTTGGTTAAAAGCATTTTAAGATTAACAAGGTGTTAATTTTACATATGGACTGTTAAGTTTTGTCCATTAAATCTGAAGTCTGTGAAATTGAAGTCCACAAAATCAAGGTTTTACTGAATAATTAAACTTTAAGGAGAAAAGGCCAAATAATAGCTAAACCATATATAGTCTTTCCTACACTCTACGCATTGTTCTAAGAATCTTATATATATTAACTCATTTGATTCTCATAACAACTCTGTGAAGTAGGTGTTATTATCCCCATTTTATAGACAAAAAAGCTATTTAAGTGATTTACTTTAGGTTACACAGAAAGTGGAAAGTTGAGATTAGAAGGCAAATATTAGTGCATGTCTTTATACTCTTGAATAATATTTATATATTTATGAAATAATTCATTAATTTTTTTAAGTTGGAAAAATTATATTATTAAAGCAGCACAGTGAGTTATCTCCATAAAGATAAAAATCATAGAAGTCAAAACTTAGTCAAATACAATATTTTTAAATTGTACAGAAGAAAACAATTGACAGTTTATATTGGATTGCTGAAAATAATGGTGGCATCAGGTTAAAATAAAAATGGCCTTCACAATAATCTAATTATACTGCTTATATTTTACCTTAAAAAGTAACAGCCTCTAAATTTAATTAATTTAACCTAAAGTGTTAATAAGCACTAAATGAGCAAAATATGAAAAAAGTTTTTTTAATAAACTAAAAAATACTAATACTTTTGAACACTGAGAAAATGGTTCCTACAAAATACTGGAAATGTCAGTTTTATCTCTGGATAGCCTTAAAATGTTTAGCATTCAAGTTTTCTGAATTAAAAAGTAATTTTTTTTACAATATCCTGCTTCAGAAAAAAACAACCTTTGCTATTTCAAAAGATAAGCTGTAAATTAAAGCATAATGTGTAAAATAAATAATTCCTTACACTATAATTTTTTATTAACATAATAATATCCCCATTGTTTAAAATAGCTCATCACAGAGTAGGAGCTCAATAAAATTTTTAATAATTTCTAAAACAAGGTACAGAATCAAGTGCCAAAATCCCTTTTACCAAAGTTAATTTCTATTATCAGTCAATCATAATAGCTATCAGTAATAATACATATTTTTATAGCTCCTAAATTCATTAATATCATTTACATTATACCGAAATTGATGCCACTCTGAAGCTCAATATTTTTTTCTGGAACTGCCTAAAGGAAATGACAATGTCCTTTATGTAATTTTTGCCTATTTGGGTAATAATGGTAATGTACCTTCAAGGTAAGCAAAAACTATAGAGCATTCTGTTTATAATTTTACTAACAGAGGCTAGTAAAAAATTCTACATCTTTTTAAGACTAGATGTTCAGTTTGTAGGTAATTCAAAGCAGTTAACTACATCACTGAAATCATGAAATGACTAAAAAACAACAAACCACATTTAATTAATTTTCATTTTAGACCACTAAAACTTAAACCACTAAACTATCTTTTGTTCTTTTATCCTTCTAATAATTTTTTCCTTGACTCTTAAATTTTGGAAACAGGCAAATAACCACTGATCACCTTTTACGATAAGAAAAGTATACTGTTTAATTTGTTCATAAACATGTTATATAATGTCATGTTTAAGTTAGCTTCAGATTTTTCCTTGAGATGTACTTAAAAAAAAATCAGCACAAAAGTTTTCAGCAAAAAATTTCTAACTTAGAATTATGCTTAAACCAGCAGATTATAGGCAGTAAAGCTGTGAAATGTTACTACCACATATTGATGATAAGAAGAAAGTTCTTTGATTGTATAAAGAAGGGCCTACTTGTTTGATTAGAGATGAAAAATTCTCTTCCTGATCAGGCAGAATTTAGGAACAGGATGGGGTGTGAGAGATACCATCTTCTTTCTCCTAATACTCAGAAAATAGAAACAAAAAGATCAAAATATTTTGCTCTACAGAGCTCAATTCAAATAATGAAGCATTGTTAATAGCATTAGCAGTCTATATTATATGGCCTAGACAGACTAGACTCTGGGGTTAATAGCAACAAATATGGCAAACAAATTAGCAGCTTTGAAAACTTATTGAAAGAAAGTAGGTCTGCAAACTATTTCAGGGTGAGAAACACACATTGCTTGATTAGAAAGTAATAATAGTTGCAAAAGGATAAACAAAGTCAGTTGTACACAACATGCTTATGTTCTTTTACATCCCTTCTTTCATTAAAGTATTGTTTTTTATAGTAAAAGCTAATTTGAATAATTATTGAGATTTCCGACTTCTCTCTAATATGTTTATCAGGAAAATTAAAGACCGTTAGGCTGGGTTAACAAACGTGTAGAAGTAGAAATTAGTACAGAGGAAGAACAGGGAGTGTGCTTGCCAAAACACCAGTTTAATTTACAGAACTTTAAAAAATGATGTCAGATGCTTGTGCAATGTCCAACATATAATATCAAAACCTCAGGCAGGAGCCTGGAAAAAAATACTTTTCAGCATCAGATGTTAAGAATTAAGGTCATTGACACAGTGCCAATGCCCTTGAACCAGTCTCCAGAGCTAAAGAAACTCTTCAAGGATATTCAGCTACTTAACTAGTTTAGCCTGTAGAAAGCTATAACAAACACATAGCATCACACTGACAGTGAAGGCAGAATGGACATCTTAACCAATATTTGGAGGAAAAGAAGAAGAGGAGAAAAAAAGGTTGGACAAAATAAGGTATTTTGAAAACTGGTGGTTGGTTTTTTAAATCTTAGTGTGTTATAAAAAGAAGGGAATTAAAAGGAGTTTCTTTTTACCCCCATAAGAATCCAAGAATATCAGGTAAATATTGTTCTGGAAAATTCTACCTCTAACCAAAAGCCAGAGTGATTATCTATGAGTAGTTTTGCTGTTTTTTTGTTTTGTTTTGTTTTTTGTTGTGTGTGTGTGTGTGTGTGTGTGTGTGAAGTTGTTACAGACATCTCAACTCTCTATCTTAGATGACGAGCCCAGGATTTGAGTTCAATTATATATGCTCTCATAAGATACAGAATTGTGAAAAACATTTTTTCTTTATGTATTAGGTCACTTTCCTTATTATTTTTCTCTGTACATTAAACTATTTTAAAGTAAAATTTATTCAAACCTTGGAAGAAAATAGTTTAGTTGAGGATCTAAGACTGTGATTACCTTTAAATTTAGCACTGTTAATAAAACTTCATTTTCTTCTCTCTCTCTCTCTCTTCTCTCTCTCTCTCTCTCTCTCTCTCTCTCTCTCTCTCTCTCTCTCTCTCTCTCTCTCTCTCTCCCTCCCTCCCTCCCTCCCTCCCTCCCCCTCAATATACCTAATACCTGAAGAAGCAAACTCTAAGCTTCAATTTGCCTCCAAGAACCACAGGAGCAATAAAAAATCCAGTAATTCCAATTTCTACTGTGTAAGCTTATGTTAGAATAATCCTGTCCAATTTTCATAAAGCTAATATTTAAAATTATGACACTGGTTCGATATCTTCCAAATTTGTTCCCTCTGAAAACTTAGTGTTATAGGACGAAAATATGTGTACCTGGAAAAATTTTCCATGATTAACTAAGTTTGAGAAATATCAAATTAAACAATTTCTTAATAGGACTTCTGGGGGCCTTTAATGTATTGATGTACACTATAAATCTTTAACCCTTTTTATGCCTATTAACATCTCCTTGAAAAGGTTTTCAATTTACACATCAGTTTCAAAAATGCTGGATTCATTCACAAGTCAGTTCTCAGGAGAGTTTTTGCTGCTACTTTTTGTTCCTTGCTTCTTTTAAGTCCTAAGAGAAAAATGATTTTTACTCAAAGTCTAGTTATGTTTTTATACTTTATATATATATACATATATATACACACACACAAAAAAAATGGAGGAAATTTTTTTTCAAGTTATCAATAAAAAAACACTGGTTTGGAGGATTATGTATATTATTCCCTTTACTGTCCCATATAATCCATATTTCCTAAAATTAACATTATTTTCATAATCAGATATAAAATTTATTTTTAGTAAATAGTGTCTCACTATTATATAAATCTTTAAAACTACCATACAAGGAATTTTATCCCAAATGGGGGAAATGAAAACAACAAATAAAGCATCCATTTAGAAAATTCCTTTCAAACATTCTACATAAAACAGCCCCCCATCAAATTATTAAAAGGTAATTTTTCTGAATTATGTTTTGACAGCAAAGCAAGAATTCTGAAACAGGAATTGATCCTGGTGAAGAAACAACTTTAGAATATTTTAAAGGAAACAACCTCATCTTTATTTGAGCGTTTTAATAATATTTTAGCACTTAGCATGCATATTTTCCAAAATATTACTTAAGTTGCAGACAATAAATTTTGTAAAGCCCTTAAGACTCTGAAAAAAGTCTTCCTGACAGTTTTAAGATGGTAGTAGAATATTTAATCCAAGCAAACATTTAAGAATTAATGGTCAAACCTCATTTTATTTTTCTAAGATGGTAGTAGAATATTTAATCCAAGCAGACATTTAAGAATGGTCAAACCTCATTTTATTTTTCTAAACACATCAAAAGTGGTTTGCATTAAATGCTTTAACTGTATTTAAACAAAGCTTGAAGCAAAAAATATATCTAAGAGAAGTTTACAACAAATTGGGAGTATCTTTTATTTGTATCTAATTTAGTTAAAAGAACAGAAACATTATTTTATTTGCCATTTGGATAAATATTATAATCTGATATAAGCAACCAAAACCAGGGCTACTTATATAAGAAGGTATAGTGCTTCCATGGAGCACTGAAAAGACAAAATATCCTAATTCTTTATTTGGAGGTAAGTATCAAATGTAACAAAAATATGTGTTATTAAAATTCATAGTATTCCATTTATTTATTTCCAATCTTACTACTTTTTGTACTAATAGCTTAATTAATTCAGGTAGCCTAATTTTATTGGGATAAAATACATTCATTTGTCATCAAATACTTATTGAGCATCCAGATTTAGATCTAAGGTCAAATTTTCTATTTTATTATTGTCATCAATAAAACTGCACAACTGTATCATAAAATTCATTATTTCTAATTAATTATATTTTGGGTTCAAAAATAATATTGAATACCTCTCAGAAATATCATAAAGAATATATTAAAGTAACCTTCCCAATCAAGATATCCTGAAATAGAAAATACAAATATATTACATCTGATAATTGACTTTTATTTTCTCATTTTAGAAAAAGCCAATACAAAAATTTTTTTTAAGTGAATACTAAGTTTTTTCATTGACAGTATTTCCAAAGAATACCAAACACAAGAATGTCTGTGTGTCTACATGTTATCTAACTCTTGGTTTTGAGAGAAACCTCTGATCTTAACAGTTTTAGAGATGGTGGAAGGGACTTCACCTGAAATCTTAATAAAAATGCACCTTCCCTCACATAAGCCCAGTCATTAGGAACTGAAAGGGAGATAGGTTGTTTTAAAAAAACAAACCGAAACAAAATCAGCAACCTCACCATAAGTGGTAATGTACTCCTAAGAAGAGAGATAGGAAATACCAAGAATGTACAGGTAACTTTCTTTGAGCTACCACATTTTGCATAGTAACTACATTCAACACAGGCTTGCTTCTTTCTAAAAGACAAGACATTATATGATTTTATTCATTGAAAACTTATTTTTAAAAGAAAAAACTTATCTATGGTGATAAAAATTAAAGTGGTTGTGTGTGGGGGTGTGCATGTGCATGCGCTAGTACATCGGAAGGGTACTGATTTAGTGTTACTAAGAAATTATAGGGGGAATGGAAACTTTCAATATTTTATTTCTGGTGATGGTTAACAGACGTGTGTACAATTCTCAAAACTCATTAATCTGAACCAGGATCTATACATTTTATTATGTATTAATTAAACCTTATTAAAGAGACCATACCAGTAACTGGGGATCAAGAACATGAGGTAGAATTGAAAAGTTGAGCGGGTTTTAAGGCTCCTTAGAAACTGAGGCTTCACAGAATGGTTTCTTTGTTTGGTTTTAAAATGAGTGAGTTCTTAGAATTCAATATATTATTATAAGCTAATATAAATACAAAGATTTATTATAAAACAACTTTTAGATTATGTACTTTTCTTGATATTAACTCGCCTTGCTTACTTCCATTACTATAGATGACAGAGCTGCATTATTCAAGATAAACCAAAGTGTTAGTGAAAACAATGGAAAATTAAAAGTCAAGGCTCTGACTGTTATCTTCCAAGTCATCTTTTGTGAAACATTATAATGACATAAATATATACTATGACATCTTTTAACCATCTAAAAAGAAAAAAATCAAAACATGAACAGAAAAAAATTGGCCATTTACAACCAAAAATACTAGACATTGGCACAGCACTAAACTTAGCACTTCCAGAATGAACTGCAAGGATAGCATTAGAGTTCAAATAACTCAAAATGTTGATTTCTCAACCACTTTCCCAGTTTCCCACACCTCCCCCAAAGAAATTAACTTTGAAGAGTTTATTTGATTAAGCAAAATTTGAAAGCAGAAGGATTAAAAAGTGAAAAAGGTGGTGCAGAAATTAGCAGAGGTGGCACTACCTGAAAGCTCATCAGAAAGGGGAGTGAGAACAATATCAGGCAAGAAGGGTTTGGAAGTATGGATCAGAACAGGAGCACTTTTAGCACTGCGTATATAGGCCGATGGCAGAGCACATTCACCAATGGATCGGCTTCTCATGGCTTTAAAAAAAGGAAAAGAAAGAAGTGGGAAAGGAAAAAAGAAGAGTGACTATAATGAAAGGCTTGTGTCACAGAAAAAGCAGCAACAGAGAAAACTAAAAGATACAAAGGAAGGAAATTTTAAATTAAAACATTTCAGCACGGCAAATATTGGCAAGCTGTAAGAAAAGAAATCAGAGAGCACATATGACCTTTCAAATGTAAATATTTTGGTGTAAAGCAGGAAAACGCTTTTTATTATTAGCAGTTACAATGGTATAGCATTAAAAAACAGCAGACACTTTAATACGCCCTATGTTCTCAAAACCAAGGGTTGATAAGTTCATTGAATGGAAACATCGAAAAGAACTCAGTATTATTAGTTCAAATAAATTTTGGGTACCATATTTGGGCCTTTCTTTGAGCCATCTGAAGCAATTCTGAGCCATTCTTCTTAATAAAGCTGAATTCCAAGAAAAATAATCCCTGCTTTCATACACTTCCCTAATAAACTGTCAAGGACATTCACAGATTTTTTTTTAGAAAATTGTATGTAATTCATAATCTGAAGAATTGAATCTTATGGTTAGTATTTGTTTCTGGTAAGAGAACACTTAATCAAATCAGTATCTCTTATTTACATGAAAGTTAATACAATTTTATTTATTTTTGGAATCTTTATTGTTGAAAGTATTATATGTGTCCCCCTTTTCCCCCATTGACCTCTTCTAGCTTGCCCACGCCCCCACCCCCACAATTTAAAAAATTTAAATAGAAACATTTACAGAATATAGAATTTGTAATCAGCATGAAGAATCAATTACTAAGGAAAGTAGACAGTTTGTGCTTATTCAAAATCTTAAGCATAGTATATAAAAACTTAGCACTGCCCAGCTGGTGTACTTCAGTGGTTAAGCGTCCACCCACTAACCAGGAGGTCACCAATTCAATTGCCGGTCAGTGCACACACTTGGGTTTTGGGCTCGTCCCCAGTAGGGCGTGTGCAGAAGGCAGCTAATCTATGTTTCTCTCTCGTTGTTTCTATTTCTCTCCCTTCCTCTCGCTCTAAAAATTAATAAAAACAAATTTAAAAAACAAAACTTAAAAACTGGATTATTTTAAAAATTGCATTTGTAGTTGTATGTCTTGAAAGGAGTGTCACAAGTTCACAAGACTAAAGGCAAATTTTATTATATTTAAAACTAAATTAATAATTAAGTTTAGCTCAGCCGGCATGGCTTAGGTTGAGCATCAACCTATGAACCAGGAAGTCACGGTTCGATTCCTGGTCAGGACACATGCCCAGGTTGTAGGTTCGATCCCAGTGTGGGATGTGAAAGAGGCAGCTGATCAATGATTCTCTCTCATCATTGATGTTTCTGTCTTTCCCTCTCCCTTCCTCCCTGAAATCAATAAAAATATATTAAAAAAGAATAGCTTTTAATAATTAAGTTTATATTTCCCAAACATTTTTTAACGTGACTACTAGTTTAGAAATTTTTTAATAAGTAGTTATGTGTATTGTTGTGTACAGAGGACTTTTAAAAAACAATATTGCATAATATACAGTGAAATCGTGTTTGGTAAAAAACATTTGGTTCACTGATACCTAAATTCCTTAGCCTGTGACACAGGCCTTTGCAACTAGCTGCAATAAGAACTGAAACTTCATCTCCAACTCTTCTCCCATCCTGCTGTCACACAGAATTTTACACTGTTCCCAGAAAATTTCATGCTTTCACAACAGCACGGCTTTGTGAGTTCATGGCTTTGTACTTGGTCTTTTCTTCCTGAGACACCCCTTCATACTCAAAATGGCATTTCATCTGTGAATCTTTTCTCACTCTCCCACATAATTAACTTATTAGCAATAAAGCAATGAACAAAACAAACAAGAACTCCTGCTTTTACAAAGCTTACAATTTATTTTTAGTGGGTTGTATGTTTCCTGTGTCAGCCTCCCACCTTTTCAAATGTAAAAACTATATCCTCTTATCTTTATATCTCTACAGACAGGCTCATATGAACTTAATAAATGTTTACTGAGTGAATACGTGTATTTGAGCAGCCCAACATAATCATTTCAAAAAACAAAAGTTTCAGTTGTGAACATATAGAGGAGAAAACCAGAAAAATTATTAACCCAAAACTAAAGGTATGTCAGAGTTTATAACTGAAAAAGATAGATTTTTCAAAAATTTTTATTTATGTTGACAAAATAAATAATTCCTGAAGAGCAGTTTTTAGATAAATTTATGTGCAGCAAAACATGGGAAGGTAGAAATATATTAAGACAATGGCAACAATTTTTCTTCAGTGTATGGCTTGTATTAAAAATAAGTGTATTTTAAAATGGAACACATATACAAAATGTTAGAATCTGGCTCCACTCATATTTTCCTGCTAGCTTCTTGTTTTTGTGAAAGTGACCAATAATTTTATAATCCAATCTGAAATAACTGTTCTGTTGATTTCAAGATAATCACTCAGTAAAACTTGTTACAGCAAAGACACACACAAGGCACAACTTGAAGTGCTGCTTGTTAACACATACCACCTACAATTATAATCAGATGTGATTTGCAGAGATAATCTTTTAAAACTAAACTGAATCAAATTTTTGATTACACAAATGAATTATAATATGTTTTCTCCTATTTTTTCCCTTGGGTTAGATAATTCTTCTGTTCCTCTTTTCCACCACCAATTTGAAAGATGGGGCATTTCCCTTAGAATGTCTTCCATAATTGCAGTGGTATGTCAGTGTTATGACCTGGGATGAATTCTTCAAATACCGACCACTACGTTTGTTACTATACTACAGGTCTTTATGCATACCTGGAAATCTGGCAAGTGCCTCACAACCATGCAACTCCCAGTATAGAAAATTAGAATAAATTAACTACTGAAATTTTGAGATGTAGTAATCTAAAGCTTAGGTCAGAGAATCTCTGTTAAGCCACTAACATTTCT
>NW_005871070.1:3749807-3795907 GCF_000147115.1 Myotis lucifugus | reverse complement strand
CCCTCTCCCTTCCTCTCCGAAATCAATAAAACTGTATTAAAAAAAAAAAGTAAAAACACATTTTCAAAACTACAAGCATGCCAATTTTTAAAGGATTCTTATCTTTACTTCACCCTTCTAAAAATAATAAATAAGGAAAATAGATCCACTCTAATAAATTCATTTTGGACCACACTATCAAAAACTGTAACCTTCACTCCAGAGTTCCCATGCAGCATAAGAATGTATACAGCAAATGTGAAGGATCACTAAAAGCATACAAACATATAAAATAAACAGGAGGAAGACAACTCTGGCCTTTTCTCACTTCCAAAATGTAACACATATTTCTCACTAATTTGAAATTAAATTCACAATATGTATGCATGTGTGTTCACTGGAAGAAATATACCTATAAGTCCTCAAATTTAGGCCCAAATCTATAATAAACATAAACTAAGAGGAGAATTTGAAAACAGAAGCAGTGATATATTTATTCCAAATGTTGAATACCAGGTTCTAAATCATAACTGCAAACATTTAAAATTGCTTCTCATGAATATATTCTATATTAAGTCCTAAATTCACTGTACCTCCTTTTAATATTTGCTGGCATAGCAAAACCTTAAAAAATTTAATTACATTTTAAACTCAATATGAATAATAGAAAATTTCTTATTAAGGACATCCTGAGAAATCTGAGGGCTAGAGGATTATGGAATGTTTAATATTTTTTTAAATGAAGACAAGTTGCCTTTAAGTGAAAAATAAATCCTCTTAGCATTATTCCAATCTGAAAACTCTAGAAAGCAACCAATAAAATAAGTGTTTGGATATAACAAAGTTGCTATTTTATAAATTTCACCAGAGACTACACTAGTGCCCTCATGAAATATAAGGACATCAAATGCATAGATTAGTTTAGGCTACAAGTATAAACAAAGCTGCTTAAAGTTAAATTAGTCTTTAAAAGTTATATATTTTATCACTCTATCAGGTAAGTCAGTCGTGAGAAAAAAAAATTCTTTTAAAAAAATATAGTTTGTATTTTCAGAGAGAGTAGAAGGGAGAAGGAAAGAGAAAAAAACATCTATCCGCTGCCTCCTGCACGCCCCATATAGGGAATGCAGCCCACAACCCGGAAATGTTGTGCCCTTACTGGAAATTGAACAGGCAACCTTTAGGTGCACAGGACAACACTCAACTGAGCTACATTGGCCAAGGCAAAATATGATACTTTTAACAAGAGGAATTTAGGTTTGTTATTTAAAGGACTATTGCATAAAAGAGAAATGTAAAGTATATTCCCAATGTGATTTATTTCTCCCAATTCAAGTCATACAATTAAGAAACAGAGAATGATAGACTTTTAAAAATAAAATTTTCAAAGGCAAATCTGTGATTATTTCAAATGTCTAAATCACTTTCTGTTCCTAATGAATATTATATATTTTTTAAATTAATTGGGGTTTACAGAAAAACTGAGTGGCAAGTACAAAGAGTTCTAATATATTCTCTTCTCACCAGCACCAGGTTCCCCAAATATTAACATCTTGCATTAATCAGCAAGGAATATTTGCTACAACTGATGAGCCCAAACTGATAGCTTATACCAGGGATCACTCTTTGTGTTGTGCATTCTATGGGTTTTGGACAAATTTATAATGACACATATACACCATTACAGTATCATACAGAATAATTTCACTGCTCTAAAAACATTCTATGCTCCCCACCTATTCAGCCCTCCTCCTTGCCCTGTAATACTGCCTTACCCCATAACCAGTGACCATTTTACAGTCTCCTTAGTTTTCCGTCTTTCAGAATGTTATATAGTTGAAATCATAGATAGCCATTTCAGATTGGCTTCTTTCATTTAGCATTTGGGACTCCTCCATATATTTTCATTGTCTAATAGCTAATTTCTTCACATCCTATATAATGAAAGCCTAATATGCTAAGTGTCCAATCATCTGTTTAACCAATCAAAGTGTAATATGCTAATGATATGCTAAGACCGCTCAACCACTTGCTATGACGCGCACTGACCATTAGGGGGCAGGCAGTCGACTGGCCACTATGATGTGCACTGACTACCAGGGGGCAGACACTCTGACTGGTAGGTTAGCTTACTGCTGGGGACCAGCCGATTGAGACTGAGCGAGATGGGCCGGACACGCCCTAGAGCCCTCCCACGGTCCCTCACTGGCTGGCCAACCTCCCAAGTCCCTCGCTGGCCCCGATAATGCATTGGTGGGGTCCCTCGGCCTGGCCTGCGCCCTCTCGAAATCCGGGACCCCTCAGGGGATGTTGGAGAGTCGGTTTCGGCCTGATCCTGCTCAACGTAGGAACTGCCCCCTGGTGGTCAGTGTGCACTCCTCAGGAGGAGTGTCTCTCAGCCAGAAGCCAGGCTCACAGCTGGTGAGTGCTCCCCTGTGGGTATGCACTGAGGGATCCCAGATTACAAGAGGGTGCAGGCTGGGCTGAAGGACCGCCCCCCCCACCCCCCCACCACAACCTGCACCAATTTCATGCACCAGGCCTCTAGTCTCTAAATAATATTCTGTGTGTGGATGTACCAGTTGTTAATCTATTCACCCACAAAAGAACATCTTGGTGTTTCCAAGTTTGGATAATCCTATACAATAAAAGGCTAATATGCAAACTGTCCCCTTGACTGGGAGTTCGACTGGGAGCTCGACCAGCAAACTGCCCACGGCCCCTCCCCCTGGCTGGTCCCGCCCCAGATCGGCCCCCCCACCCTAATCGGGGGTGGGGCCAGCTGGCCAACTGCCTGCAGCCCCTCCCCCAAGCCCCATCCCCTATTGGCCAGCCCACCAACCACCCGCAGACCTGCCCCTCCCCGGCCCGCCCCATCCCTGATCGCCCCCTGACCTGGATAGGGGTGGGGCCAGCCGGCCAACCTCCCGCGTCCCCTCCCCCCGAGTCGGCCCGGCCCGATCGGCCCTGATCAAGGCAGGCTGGCCAGACCCCACCCGTGCACGAATTCGTGCACCAGACCTCTAGTTATGAATAAAGTTGCTACAAATACTTGTGTGCAGGGGGTTGTATGGACGTCATGTCTTCATGCTACCTGAATAATTATAAAGGATGGTAAGAATATGTCTAGTTTTTTAAAAAACTAAAACTGTCTTCCAAAGTGGCTGTACCATTTTGCATTACCACCAACACTGATAGTTACTATTGCTCCACCACTTTATCAGCACTTGCTGTTCTCAGTGTTCTGGATTTTAGCCATTCTAATAGGTATGTGGTGGTATTTCATTGTTTTAAGGGCAATTTATTTTTAAATCCTACAGATTAAACCTATAGATATATCTGCATATATGTATAAAGTATGTAAGTATACATAACTGTATTCTGTACCATTTTAATAGCACAAAATTGAAAATTAACTAAATGTTCATCTTCAGGATATGGTACTTCCATGTAATGAAATATAATGTAAGAAATTCAACAATTTCTGATATACAATAATCTTTAAAATGTATCATTATAGCTTGACTTCACTTCCTAGCACTCTCTTCCTTTCTTACCCCATACTCCAGCCACTATGACCCCTTTATTCTTTCTTCCTCAAATACCCAAGCACACTCCTGCTGCAAGCTTTTATGTTTTTTCTTCTGCTTAGAACACTCTTTCCTCTAGATATCTGCTCTCACTTTATTGTGGTCTCTGGTCTTAAATCATATTAGATAGGCCTTCACTGACTTCCCTATCTAAAACAGTCCCATTTTATATCCTATACTCTCTTGTCCCTTATTCTTTTACTTCACAGCACTACTTCCTGCAATTTTTACTGTTTTATCTATTTTTTTATATGTCTCCCCAACACTACAACTGTCAGCCTCAGTAGAATTTGTTAGCGTTATTCCTTCCAAAAGCCTCAATGCTTAGAACGGTGCTTCCATAATGAGTACTTAAAAATACTTTTTTCGTTTGAAATGTCTGAAAAGCCATGGTTCACAACAGTGTGTATATTATACTATATACACAGGCTATATGTAGAAAATATCTTTAGCAGCATGCTCAAGAAACTGAGAATAGTGGTTGTCTCTAATGAAATGAAGTGGGAAGGTGAGGAGTAGTAATGAGGGAAAGGCCAGAATGTATATACTTACATAGTTTGAATTTTTAACTAAGTTCATTAAGAACACAAAATATTAATTTTAAAAACTAAAGAAAATATATGTCCAAAGAATATCCTAATTTAATTTGCCGCTTCTTTTAATATTTTCTACCTTTAGCAGGTACCTTTATTACCAAAATTTTTAATGCTTTAACTTTTTACTTCATAGGTTTCTTCAATTAACAGGTATGATTTAAAGACGAATGTTATTCATATATATAATATGTCTTTTAAAAATTAGAGATATACTGACATGTTAATAATGACTACTTCTAATTAGACAGCTAAAGAGTCTTTACATTTAAACTTTTACTCCCCACACTAAGCATAAACTACTTCTATAAAAAATACATGAAGAATTGTAAAGATATTCAAGTAAGATTTAAAAGACCATGATTTTGCCTGGCCAATGTGGCTCAGTGATTGAATGTCAACCCATGAACAAGGAGGTCACGGTTTGATTCAGGTCAGGGCACATGCTCAGGTTGCGGGCTCAATCCCCAGTAGGGGGCGTACAGGAAGTGATTATCTCTCATCATTGATGTTTCCATCTCTCTCTCCCTCTCCCTGAAATTAAAAATAAAATAAATAAAAGAGCATTATTTTTAAATCTTTTAAATGTTTAATTTCTATATTCTCTTTCTAGTTTTGTTTCTTCATTTAGAATGTAATTCTTAACACTTGAGAACCCAGCATCTTATAGATGACATATCCTTACAACAATGGTTTTAGGTTTCTTTTAAATTAATAGTGTTTTCCAATGATTACCATTAAATACAGATACATTCCTACAGAAAATTCTCCTTCCATAGAATTGTAGATTGTAAAGCCTGAAGTAACTACAAGCAATTTTGTTTCAGGCATTACACAGATGAAATAAGTAAAGTCTAGAAAGTTCAGTAAATTTTCTAAGGTTATCTAGCTATCTAGTAATGAAAGAAGAGTAAAAAAAGAGATTAGAACGCAGCCCTTTTGCTTTTCCTTATAGCACTCATTCTACTACAATTCAAACCAAGTTAAAAATCTCTGAGAGGAAAAGGAATAAAATGGAGCTAAATGTATAGTATCCTGAGTGATCCTCCATCCAGAAAATCTTCCCATCACTGTTACTTTGTTGCTATTCCTAAGATTATAGAAATTTTTTCCATGTCTGTTAAAAGCAGCAAGGAACCTAGCAATAGACTCCACCTTGGACTCAGCTGTCTACAGGTAGAGAGCATGTATTCCTTGCTGAAAGTCTGAAGCCAATCTAAATATGTAATTGTAGTACTGAAAGTTTTCCATGTTTGTGAGTATATTCACTTAGTAGAAACTATACCAGTTAATGCATGAGTTCTGGAAAGTGAATCAGTTCTATTTCAACTCTGTAAAATAACAGTTTAGAATTATTGACAGTACAGTAAAATAAACTACAAAAAAATAATGTAAGATAAATCTTAATACCATAAAGTAATAACACAGCATGTCATTGGACTCTTGAGTACTATTAAAAAAAATGGTTTTGCTATAGAAGTGTTTCATTTAACAATAAAAATCAACTGATGAGAAAAATGCATTTAGATACATTGTTACCAAGGATTATAAATGGATTCCCCTGTACAATTCTCATGATTTTAAGGAGTACATACCAACAGTTTTTTGTCGTACTATACTCCTCGCCTTTTCAGTTCCTGGGGAACCAGTGGTTGTTGCACTTCTCTGTCTCATTGGGGCTTGGCCAGGCTGATCACGACTCCATCCTCTAGAAAATGACTTGTCAACTGAGACTTTCTGAAATTCATGTCCAACTCCTAGAAATGTAGTTTTGCAATCTTAATATATCTGATCAATAATCTTTTCAGATTATGTGTGCCACCTAACCTCAGATTCTTAGATTTATTCATAATATATATATCTAAGTGACAGTTCGACTGGTAGCTATGACATGCACTGACCACCAGGGGGCGATGCTCCAACCAATAGGTAAGCTTGCTGCTGGGGCCCGGCCAATTGGGACTTGGTGAGAAGGGCTGGACACACTCTGGAGCCCTCCCGAGGCCCCTCCCCAGCTCGCCAACCTCCCACGGTTCTTCCATGGTCAGCCAGCCCCGATCAGCCCAATTGGGACTGGGCTAGACAAGCCAGACACGCCCTGGAGCCCTCCCACGGTCCCTCCCCGGCCCCAATCATGCACCAGTGGGGTCCTTCAGCCTGGCCTGCACCCTCTCGCAATCCAGGACCCCTTAGGGGATGTCAGAGAGCCAGTTTCGGCCTGATCCCTGCAGGCTAGGCCGAGGGACCCCACTGGTGCACAGGCCTCTAGTATATTATAAAGTAACAAGATAAAATGCTTGTGTACTGTAAGGCTTTACTGAACTTATTTTAGGTAGAAATCATATTCTAAAACAGATGCAGAGTTTTTAAAATATGCCATCGACAATAACTATTATAAATTCTCTGCCACCCAATTGACTCATAATAGAAATGAAACATCTGGATAAGCCAAAAGAATAGGAAATGAGCTAACCAAAAACCATCCTGACATGGAAGTTACTAAATATCTACCTGTCAATAATAGTTACTTGGGAAATAGTCCTGGAAAAAGTAGTTTGGTCACATACTTACGATCTAGTGTTAAGTGTGAAATGTGACTCAGATATAATCTCTAGTTAGAAACTATTAAGAATGGAAAGTACTAATAAACCAAGGATCATAAAAACATGTATTAGTGACATAATCACTGTTACTGCCCCTCTATCCCTTTTAAATATTAGGGAGATATGCAGTCCACATGTAGAGTGTTTGCTTTTAGTTAAAAACTAAGAAAATGTTTTCAAAATAATTTTCAAATAATTATTTTTAAGTAGAAAAATATAAAACCATCATCTAACAAAAATTTATGTATGATAAAGGAAGAGTGTTTGATACATTTCAATTTTGGCTAACTATTAAAAATAAAATATTTAAGATTCTGACTTATTTATCTATAACTCTTTATGTACACAACACTTTGTCCCATATCAACATTATTACTGATTTTAAGGTTCTTCAACCTTCAGGATAAATGAAGAAGGAAATAATGAAGAGAAAACATGACTTTTAAACTCAGCTCTCTCCCTGAGGAGACCAAACCATTTTAACAAATTTATATGGAACATCTCTGTGAACAACTCTTACCTTTCCCTTTATGCTTTTTTTGCTTCTGTTCACTCAGCTTATCCAATGGTAAATCACTGAGATCCAAACTATATAAATTTCTAGCTAAAACTTTAGTTAGTGTCTCCATAGTCAGTGACCATTCAGTGGCTAATTCTTCCCAATAGGTCAATGATGACAAAACTGAGAGTAAATCATCCCAAAGTTCTCGGGATATGTACACATTTAGATTTGCTTTGATCCAGGCAACTATAAGAGTCTATAAAGACAAATAATCAGAAATAAAAATGAAACATATTCAAACTCATATATATTCAATTATTTTAAAATTACTTAAAAACAAGTAGAATAATATCCATGACCTTTTCTTGGTACATAGTAATTCATGCAATCATTAGTATCTACTATATATTTCAGTTCAACAATTGCCAACTCTCAACATTCTAGCAATTAAGACAAGGTGCCAAAACTGAAGAGAAATCTCCTTAAAGTTGCTCTTTTACGTTAATATTAAATAAATGCTTTTTATAAAGATACAAAATCTTCCCCATACTATTAACCGTTGAAATTACTGAGTAGTTAATAGTTACTGAACTAAAAAAAAAACCACACTACACCCTCAAATTAAAGCTAGAAATCACTAACTATAAAACTTGAACGTTCTAAAAATAAAAATTAGGGATGTACTTAACTTAGTGAATGTAGTTTTGAAAAATAACATGTAAACTGAAGAATAAAATTAAATTTCATTGTAAAGATACCAGAGGAATTAAGTGTTCTGTAATAAATCCAATCATAGTAAAAAACTTATACTGATACTGCAGATATAACCTATTAAAGAAATAAGTCAAAAAATAGCTTTTTAAAAGCTGAACTCTAAAAATTTTATTAAGAAATTAAGTTTACACATTAAGTGTAAAGATGAAAATGAGCAGAGTTTATAGTACAGAAGAGCCTCTATGCTATCTTTAAATGTTCAGATTACAAAAAAGTTATTCCATATAGCAAGGTAAAATTTTATCTTCCTATAGCTCCCACCATTGGGTTAGTTCTAACAATGGGGAAATTAAAGAGAGAAAGAATAAAGGCTAATGAAGTCAAGAGGAGTTTAGATAATAAATATAGCTGGTTTCAAAGGATTTTTCACTAACAGCATAGAATTTTAGGTAAACTAGCATATTTGAAAATAAATTAATTTGAATGGTTATACTTATGGTCAAGAATTAGATCTCAGATTTTGACATTAAGAACTATTTTTACCCATATATTTGTATTCAGTGTGTCATATTAAGAAAATATTTTGCTTTCTATTTTCCAAAAAAATTCATAATACATTCAAAGTCAGTATTTTATCCTCAGGTTGGAAAACATGATGTATAAATTCCTATAAAATCAAACTACCACTGATACTTCAAATAAAGAAGTGAAGAGAATAACATCTTATGAAACAGCATAAGTAAAAATCTTGATTATTTACTACTTTTCATTACTGTGGAACAATATAAAAGAAAGTTTTGGCTCTCCAACAGGACCCGAGACTTGGAAACTCATAAAGCAAACAATCAGGCTACTACTACTCATGAAGCCCTCCAGCAGCTTTTTGCAATCATACAAGTATGCTACACAAAAGATAAAGTAAATATCATCAGCCTGGGTTAACCCTTTTTTCTCAGACTCAATATTTCCTCCACTTTTATAGTAGATTATGAATTTGTACATATGGCAAATAGCATATTTTAAAAAGCAATTTTTAATTTAGCTTTACAAAAGATACTTTAATATAAAATGATCTCCGATTTAAAGCTCCCCCCCCCCCCCCGTAACAAATACAGAGCTCAGTGAATCTTAAAAAAATACATATCTATCCTTCTATTTAACTATCTATTTATTTATTTTTATTGCCTGAAAAAGTGGTCCTGCAAGTCGACCTGCCAAGGTCATATTTTTTTTCCCCTGGAACTGCAGAAAAGCTTGTGATGGCATCTTCAGTACAGACTCTGTGACTCTGAGCAACACAAGCAGCATCTGTTCCCTTAAAGTAAAAAAATTAATTAGTTTCCTTCTTGCATATGTTTGCTTTTGATTAATGAGTAACTTTCGAATTATTATTTGCTTTAAAAATTGTATTATCTTTAAATAACTCAAATAGCAAATATCTTCCAAAATTTTAGAATTCTGAAATATTAAAATTTTAAATTCTACTTTATAAATCTGTATCATTTTAATTTTTCAGCCACAATACCCTCTCATCAAATAAATATTTATGCAAAAGCTGAAAATTTGGGGTGAAAGTGGTGAGGTTGTTCCCATTCTACACCCCACAAATTAAGTAGTATACTTAAGAAACTGTTTGAAGAACATTCATTCAACTATATAATACAGTTCTACCTTGATCCATCTTTACAATAGGGAGAACCACCACATATCTAGAATTGAAACAGGCTCAATTTAAAAAACTACATGATTTTATTAACCAATGTCATACCAATAAATTCAATTAAAAAAGAAACACTACATGATATTTTAAGATTAATAAATTATTATGAGCCTGACAAGTAATCAAGCACCATCACTCTATTGCCTCTTCCCATCTTTTAAGTTTGGCCATTTAAAAATATATATTTTTATTGATTTCAAAGAGGAAGGGAGAGGAAGAGGGAAAGAGAGATAGAAACACCAATGATGAGAGAGAATCATTGATTGGCTGCCTCCTGCATGCACCACATTGGGGATTGGGCCTGCAACCTGGGCATGTGCCCTGACTGGGAATTGAACCGGGACCTCCTGGTCCATAGGCTGGAGGTCCATAGGTCTACGCTCAACCACTGGGCTGGCCATTTTTTAAACCCTTTATATTCTCGTGTATGCAAACAAGCCATCCTAATAATACCTTTACCTGCCTCTTTCTCCTTGATGTTTATTATTAAGACCACAAAACTACCATATTTGCACCTAATAATTCAACCATACGTGAAAAAGAGGCTGACAAGAGAATTACAGTTGGATGTATAGTGAGGCTAACAGCCTAAGTTCCTATCACAGCCCCTCCTCTTTGGCTTTATTTGCTGGCCCATTTTAGACATAGCAACACATGGAGCAGTCCATGTGAGAAAAAATACAGCAGAAGCAGCAACCGATTCCATATTTAGATGTCATGGTTATTCTGGAAAGTGAGGACAAAATAAAATAGAAAAGTATCACTCAATGAAAAATATCCTGAATTTATTAACAAATGAATGCATGGAATCATTCATAAAATAAAAATCAAAGGTGCCACATTTGTAATCCTAGGCTTCTAGCTTAGCTTTATGAAAAGCTATTTGAAGTAAACTGCATATGCAATAAAGTATAGATTTCCAAATAAATCTTATCTGATTTGTGGTCAAACCTTAACTCACTCATGTATTAGATAACCTTTCACTTTATGATACAAAAATAATGATTTTAATTCATAAAGACTTGTAAACTCAATAAAAATATGTGGGTAATCTTTCATTATGCTTTTACTTAAAGGAATTGATAACATTTATGAAAAGAATTCTAAAATTATGTTCCAATTTTAAAATAAGACTCTCTTTAACCTGGCTCCACAGCACTGATCAAAGCATTTAAAAGGTAAAAAAGGGCAAACTAACAAAATAATTATTCAAAGTATTTTAGTTACTGGAAAATAATAACTAGGGCTCTGAAGTCAGAAGGACCACAGTTCAAAGCTCAGCTGTGTGAACAAGGATAAATTACTCAATCTCTTGTGCCTAAGAATCATAAAAAATAGGTATCATCAACCTCATAGGATGCTATCAGGATTAAGAAAATACATGTAAAATGCTTGAAAAAATACCTGGCACAAAAAAGTGCTCTAAATAAGTTAATAACTACTTATAAATACAATTACATTAATACTTTTAATAAAGATTTTTTCAAAATAAAGCCATTTTTCCATACAGCAAAATGTAAATTAAGCATGTTCTTTGAATAAGAACTTCCATTCTTTAAGAATGAGTCAAGGAGAAAAATTATATGTATAAGGATGTTGACCGTCCTCCCCTCCTCCAACAACAAAATGAAATAACTACATATCCATCAATAGGTGACTGGTTACGAAAATTATGGTACACATATATGGCATAATACTATGTAACTGTGTGTGTGGTTTGGTGAGAGAACTTTTGGCCATCTTTTATTTTCTTTTTCAAACTTTTCTTTGAATTTCATAATGAACATGTGCCATTTTTATAAAAACGGAAGAACAGCTCTTCTCATCTCCCCCAAAGGCCTATTTTTTTCCATTCAATTAAACAAATCTTTATAGAGTACCAATACTAGCTAAGGTACTATACTAAGAAATGTAGGAAATATAGAAACAAAACAACCAGTAATATACCTTTTAGGGCCTCTCAATTCAGTGAGATAAACAGCAATTTATACAAGTAATTTAGGGATTAAGACAATTTGACAACTATAACAGAGGTACAAATACAGAATTAAAGGAAGAAAGGAAAAAAGTACAAGGATATGTGGAAAAATGAAGCTGAAACTAAGGACAGTTAATGATAACAAAAAAAATGGCAGGAATTAGACATTGTAAAGCAAAGTTCAGATGTGCTCAGGAAATTTGATAAAGCTGGAGGCAGAATCCCACCCTGCAAGACATTTAGGTTTGAGAAAGGGCTGGAAAGTAAGTAAGGGCCTGACTGTACATGGCCTTAAGTGCTAGGTTGAGGAATCAGGCATTCATACATTCCATATTTACTTATTCATTCATTCACACATGCATACATGCATTCAATCCTGGGGACACAGGAGGTTATCATATGCTCATTTTAGAAAAATAAGCCACGGGGCTTTTGGAAGTTTGAACAAAGATGTTGAGATAGCCCGTCTAGTGTGGCTCAGTGATTGAGTGTCAACCCATGAACCAGGAGGTCGCAGTTTTATTTCCAGTCAGGGCACATGCACAGGTTGTGGGCTTGATTTCTAGTAGGAGGCGTGCAGGAGGCAGCGAATCAATTATTCTCTTTCATCATTGATGTTTCTATCTCTTTGTCCCTTTCCCTTTCTCTCTCTGAAATCAATAAAAACATTTTTTTTAAGATTTTCTTTTTTTTTTTAAATATATATTTTATTGATTTTTTACAGAGAGGAAGGGAGAGGAATAGAGAGTTAGAAACATCCATGAGAGAGAAACATGGATCAGCTGCCTCCTGCACACCCCACACTGGGGATGTGCCCGCAACCAAGGTATATGCCCTTGACCGGAATTGAACCTGGGACCCTTTAGTCCGCAGACTGACGCTCTATCCACTGAGCCAAACTGGTTAGGGCTAAGATTTTCTTAAAAAGATGTTGAGATAAAGTGAAGGAGACTATTGTTGTCATCATAATTATATAAAATGTTATATTCATTTATTCAATAATGGAAGCCTATAAAACATTGTAACAAGCCCTGTTCACAGACACTGTTCTCTAAAAATTACTATACCCATACACACAATATAAAAAACATAAAGAATAAAGATTTTTACCAAGTCTTTTTGTCCATTGATACTTGCACAACCATGAACCGATAAATGTTAAGAATACGTTTACACATATCTGTGTGCTCATCCAGAAGACTTTTTATTTCATTTGCAGGTTCAAGAAGAAATATATTTGATGAGTTTATAATAAACACCTAAGACAAAAGAAATCATTAGCCATTCATTATAGAATTTCAATGACAAATTTCTTATTCAAAGAAAAAAAAAAACCTTAGATGCTAATAAATTTAATAATAATAAATTTAAAAGCATAAGACGATAGATTAACCCTACACAATAAAGAGGTAATATGCAAATTGACTGTCACACCCTCTCACAAGATGGCCGCCACCATGTGGTCACAAGATGGCCAGCAGGGGAGGGCAGTTGTGAACGAGCAGGCTAGCAGGGGAGGGCAGTTAGGGGGGACTGGGCCTGCAGGGGAGGGCAGTTAGGGAGGGACCAGGCCTGCAGGGGAGGGCAGTTAGGGAGGGACCAGGCCTGCAGGGGAGGGCAGTTAGGGGTGACTGGGCTGGCAGGGGAAAGCAGTTGGGGGCGACCAGGCCTGCAGGGGAGGGCAGTTAGTGGGGGACCAGGCCTGCAGGGGAGGGCAGTTAGGGGTGACTGGGCTGGCAGGGGAAAGCAGTTGGGGGGGACCAGGCCTGCAGGGGAGGGCAATTAAAGGCGACTGGGCTGGCAGGGGAGGACAGTTGGAGGAAATCGGGCTGGCAGGGGAGCAGTTAGGCGTCAATCAGGCTGGCAGAGGAGTGGTTAGGGGGCGATCAGGCTGGCAGGCAGAAGCGGTTAGGGGCAATCAGGCAGGCAAGCAGTTGGGAGCCAGCAGTCCTGGATTGTGAGAGGGATGTCCCAGATTGGAAAGGGTGCAGGCTGGGCTGAGGGACATGCCCCCTCAGTGCACAAATTTCGTGCACCGGGCCTCTAGTTACATATAATTCTACTTCTACCACAAGCTTGATACCCTTAAATATTAAATCTGTGTATTTTATGTTTATCTAGACAAATTTTAAATTACTATTAGGCATGCCCCAAGTAAGTAAAAAACAGCATTTTTTAAAACTGAGAGCTTTCACATAATAATGCTATTGCTGTCATAAAATGAAAGGAACAATAAAAAAATACAAATAGTTTAGAATAAAAATGATACCCAAATCAAGAGTTTTCTGAATGAGGTGTTCAAAACCATCTTTCCTCTTTTTACATTGGCAATGTCTGTACATCTCTTTTGATAATAAACAGACTGTATAAACAGACTATATATTATAGTACTACTAATTAGGATCCATCAATATGTATCTTCAATTAAATTCATTACAATCAAATCATTAATTATACTTTGTTATTGAGGACAAAATTATAATGGTAACAGGCATGTGGCAAAGGCACTCAAGGACACTTTGCAAAAGAGAACATTGCATCCACTATAAACCTAGGATATTTACATCTTTTACATTCATAATTCTGATTTAAATCCCCTGGATGAATTATAAAACAAAATACGTTGTAAAATCATGTGAGAAAAGTACATTAAGCTAACTTTAAAATAGTTAAAATAGAAAAAAGTTGACTGTAAGCTTAGCAACACTGACCAAGAAATGCAAGAGAGATACAAATAAACATTAGAAATAAAATAAGGATACAACTATATATCCAGAAGAGAATTTTAAAATGATGATAGTTCACTGGATAACTTTATGCTAATAATTGAAAATTTAATGCTTTTTAAAAATATATTTTGACTGATTTTTAGAGAGAGACAAAGGAAGATGGAGAGAGAGAGAAACATTGATGTTAGGGAGAAACATCAATCAGTTGCCTCCTGAACCCCAACGGGGGATCAAACCCACAACCTGGGTATGTTTCCTGACTAGGGATCAAACTAGTGACTTTAGGTGCATGGGACAACACTCAACTAACTGAGCCACACTGGCCAGGGCAAAATAAATTATTTTGTAGGCAAACATAAATTGCCAAAAGTGACTCAGGAAGAAATAGAAAAGATGTATGCATTGAAACCATGAATGAAAGTGAACTGGTAATCAAGATCTCCCTGACCCATCTCTGAACACCAGGCCTGGAAAGCTTTACAGGTAAAGTTTCGCCTAACCTTCATGAAAGATGAGCCCTATTTTACACAAGCTGTTTGAGAGACAAGGATGAAGAAAAACCACCCAACTTATTTTTATAAAACTATAATCTTATTACCCAAAACAAAAAAAGACTATATAAGGAAAGTAAATAAAAGACCAATATCACTTATGAACATATGACTGAAAAAAAATAGTAGCAATTCAAATTGAGCAAAATATAATACTTTATGACCAACTAGTATTTACCCCAGAAATGATAGGATGTCTTGACATCAGAAAAGCCTGTTAATATAATATACTCTATCAATAGATTTAAATGGCAAAAAAGTATGATCATCATAATGTATTCAGAAAAACCATTCAGCATTTATTATTAAAATAAAATACTTTATTTTAGCAAACTAGGAAAAAATGTATAATTCCTTAATTTGAAAAAGAGTACTTATCAAAAATATAACAAATGCTATAACAGCAACTGAACCTGAGAAATACTGCCAAAAGCCAAAAACAAGACAAGGGTACTCACTATCATCTCATTGTCCTCAATGATGCCACTCATTCAAAAGAAAGTGGTGGAGCGGGAAGCAGAGAATGAATATAAATATGAATAAATTGAAAAGGAAAAGACAAAACTGAACTCTGTAGCAATCTGGGAGAAAAGCTTTCCAGACAAAAGAAGATGCAGATATAAGGTAACTGAGGTGACTGCCTGTGCAGCACATATGAGAAACAGCAAGGAGTATAGAATGAGGTGAGGAAGGAGAAAAGGGAAATACATCAAGAAACAGAGACAGAGCATGTGAAGCATAGATTCTCACACTACTAGTGGTAAAAGAACAAGTTTCTTCCACCAATCTTTAGCAGAAAGTTTCTATTATAAATATGATTTAAAAAAAATAGGAAAAAGGAAATGCAAAAAGACATACAAACTCAAACTTTCATTATATTCAATGACTCAGTTTATAAACTTACTCCCAATTTTACGATTATGTTGTGGGCCAGCACTAGTCAGTCTATGGATTACACTCTGAGGAACAATCTACACTAATAAAAGACAAAGATGCTAATTGACCATACCTTTGCTACGCCCACCAGCCAATCAGAGCGATATGCAAATTAACCCAACAAAGATGGTGGTTAATTTGCATATACCGGCTGGGAGCGAAGACTGAAGACAACTAGAAGGAAGCCAAGCGCTGCAGAAGGGAGCAAAGTAGAGGCGGCAGAGACAGGAACAGAGCCGAGGTGGTGGAGGCGGGAGCGGAGCCGGGGTGTGGCGGGCGGTGGGGGGCGGGGGGCGGGAGACAGCGACGGGTGGTGGGAGGTGGTGGCAGGCGAGAGGCGGCAGGCAACGGGAGGCGGCGGCGGGAGGCGGGAGGCGGCGGGAGGCGGGAGGCGGCGGG
The DNA here is from genome assembly GCF_000147115.1 of Myotis lucifugus. Classification (NCBI taxonomy): domain Eukaryota; kingdom Metazoa; phylum Chordata; class Mammalia; order Chiroptera; family Vespertilionidae; genus Myotis; species Myotis lucifugus. The sequence continues at coordinate 3,779,613 of NW_005871070.1, read as the reverse complement.
AGATGGGAGGAAGCCAAGGCAGCAGAGGCGGGAGCAAAGCCCTATTCTTGCAGGAATCTTCCTGCAACAGGCCTCTAGTCCTTTATAATCCTATGTAATAAAAGCCTAATATGCTAAGTGTCCAGTCACCCGTTCAATCAATCAAAGCATGATATGCTAATGATATGCTAAGGTCGCTCAACTGCTTGCTATGATGTGCACTGACCACCAGGGGCAGATGCTCTGACTGGTAGGTTAGCTTGCTGCTGGGGTCCGGCCAATCAGGACTGAGCTAGACGGGCTGAACACGCCCTGGAGCCCTCCCACGATCCCTCCCCAGCTGGCCAACCTCCTGAGTCCCTTGCTGGCCCTGATTGTGCACTGGTGGGGTCCCTCAGCCTGGTCTGCACCCTCTCGCAATCTGGGACCCCTTGGGGGATGTCAGAGAGCCGGTTTCGGCGCAATCCTGCAGGCCAGGCTGAGGGACCCTACTGGTGCACGAATTCATGCACTGGGCCTCTAGTGATGTAAATAAAACCTTACAGACCATTAGAAAGGCTTTTGCTTTTATGATTAATGATAAACTTACTAGAAAGTTTTAAGCAGAAAAATGACATGGTCTGACTTTTTTTAATAGGATCATTCTGGCTATTATTACCAGGGTGATGGGTGGGCAAAAGTGGAAGCAAAAATACTAATTAGGAGTTTATTGCAGCCTGGCCAGCATGGCTCAGTGGCTGAGCATCAATCTATGAACCAGGAGGTCACAGTTCAATTTCTGGTAAGGCACATGTCCAGGTTTCAGGCTTGATCCCCAATGGGGGGCGTGCAGGAGGCAGCAATTTATGATTCACTCTCATCATTGATGTTTCTATATCTTTCACCCTCTCCCTTCCTCTCTCTGAAATCAATAAAGACATATTTTTTTCAAAAAGGAGTTTACCGCAATAATCCAGATGAAAGATTATGGAGGCCTGGACACAAAAGGTAATGTGAGTGCTCAATCCTAGTTCCAATACATTAGGAAAACTGACAGAATTTGTTGTCAAATTGGATGTAAGATATAAAAGAAAGATAGGAAACAAGATGGGCTGATAAAGGTGGTCGGCAAATTTATTACATTTAAAAAATTATACTCTACATTGAAATACTGAACTATGTTCAAAATATTTAATGATTATGTTATTTTTAAAAAACAATCAAAAAGTGATCCACCTGCAAAACTGCCTGGGTACCAGCTCGTATGTTTTGTTCTGTGGCTTCTTCAGAGGCATTATGAAGAACATCTTGGTAAGTGCCATTTTTTGCCCAAGTGGAATTTCGAACATGATCAGCAATATTGGTCCCATTTTCCTGAAGCAAAATACCAAGTTTTTAATATGTCATTAATTAAGAATGCTATGACAAATCAGTAAGTTGAAGTAACTGGAAATTATTGGATACCACTGCCAAGCATCTTCTCAAAACAGAAGATGTTTTATTTGATTACAAAAGCTGTTTGTTCACCAGAGATTACTGTATCATTTCAGATATAGAGACATTTTCCTATGTACTGAATGAATAAACCTCCACTCTGTATACTTACACATTTACACAGCCTTGAAAGAGATGAATTTCGTTCCAAAGTAAATGCCTTAATCTAAAAAACTTAAATAAAATAGAAAATTGCTTCTATTTATCCTACTTAAGATTAGTAAAATTCCCGTTATCTGTAGAAAAATTCTGATACTTGAAACCACTAAACTTGCAGCTTTCTGCTTGAGTTTTAGCTGTCAAAATCTTACTAGAGATTTCCCTTATCTGTGAAAAGCCACACAAACAGAAATTTCACTCAACGTTGTTCCCTTTCTTAAAGTTACTCTCTAGTTTCTTTCAGCTTTTGGTCACTCACCAGTATCTTCAAATAGTTTGTTTTTTTAAAAATATTTTTTTCTAGAGCTTATTATTATAAAAGGCAGGTGGTTTCATCTAATACTTTGCCATTGCCAGGAGCAGCACTGAACTCAGCACTGAGGAGCCAAAACAATACCTTTCGCATTAAGCTCCAGATACCATCTAAATAGCTCTTCCTGAATGATCCACAAGCACCTCAAATTAAAAATGTTTAAAAGGAAGTTTATTAACTAAGTCTCCCCCATCCCCACCCCCCCACCCGCCGCCGCCCCAACTTCCTACCAACAACCTCTCTAGCCTCCTTGGCCACCACCACCAAACTTGCATTTTTAAAATTCCTATTCAAGAGTGAATGGCAACTACCCAAAGAAAGAAACTTGGGACACCTCCCCATTTCTCATTTCTCTCAGCGAATTTAATCATCAAGGTATATTGATTTCACCACCAAAGTAGCTCATATATCAGTCTTTTTCCTTATATTCCCATTGCAACTGCCACTGTCCTATCTCTTTCAGGTACTTAGCATCTCCCTTCTGAACTTGGCTAATATTTCCTAACTAGTTTCTTGCCTCCAGATTGGCCTCCAATCTATCTTCCACCTGAGACTTGGTATAATACTCCTGAAATATGTAACTACTCATGCATTCTTCTATTTATAATCCTTTGAAGGCTTTCCAGTGTCTAGAACAGTGATGGCGAACCTTTTGAGCTCAGCGTGTTAGCATTCTGAAAAACCCTAACTTAACTCTGGTGCCGTGTCACATATAGAAATATTTTGATATTTGCAACCATAGTAAAACAAAGACTTATATTTTTGATATTTATTTTATATATTTAAATGCCATTTAACAAAGAAAAATCAACCAAAAAAGTGAGTTTACGTGTCACCTCTGACACGCGTGTCATAGGTTCGCCATCACTGGTCTAGAATGTAATCAAAGCCAATTACAATGGTATACCTGTCACTGAACAGAGTCTAGTTCTTGCCTATCTCATATTTCCTATCATTCTCCCCCATCTGCTCTTAGCTACAGCCAATTGAAAAATATTTTAAGGTCTCTCACATTTTTGTAGATTCTCTTCACACTATGCAGTTCCTTTCCCATTTGTTACCTGCTCTTTACATCACGCTACCTCCTCCATGAAGCCTTCCCTAAACTGTTAGATATTACCTCTTTCACACACTAGATCACAGAAATAATATTGTTTTATACTATTTATTTTGTATATTTGTCTTCCTGCTAAATCATAAGTTATGTGAAGATAGAAATGATGTTTTTTCAGGCTTGTATCTCCAAAACTTTCTCAATTGGCATGTTTTATAGAACACTTTGAAATTTGTGGGAGTGTTTTGTTGTCACAAGAAATGAGAAGACCAGAGATTTTTAATAAACTGATCTACGGAATGCTAAACATACTATAAGGTACCCGAGAATCTGCACATAAACAAACTATCCTGTATCCAACATGTCTTACTGATATTATAAAATATACTGTTATCTTTACATTCCCATTTAGTAAATATATGTGTGTTAACATCACACTTTTTAAAAATCTAATCTATTAAATGAATAATAAAGTATGTAAGTCTTATCATTTTACCTCTTCTCTCTTTTCTCCTTCTTCCATTGAAATATCATGGTCTGCAACACTGTCAATGCAAGGTAAGTCAGAAGAGGAAGTCACAATTTCTTCAGGCTCTTGCATGAACAAAGGTTTTTCCTCTTGCTGAATCCATTCTTGATATACTTTTACCACTTTCCTCATTGCTGCTGCTTCACAAATTGGTAATAAAAATGCCTAGTGAAAAAAAAAAAGAAATGATACTTTTTAGATGCCTTTTACTTTGTCAAAAACCACTAATACATACCTTTCTATCCTGTTATAAAATGAGATATAGACCATTTAAAAATATATATGTTTTACTGATTTTAGAGAGAGAGGAAGGGAGAGGAAGAGAGATAATGATGTCAACCCATAAACGAAGAGGTCACCAGTGTGATTCCTGGTTAGGGCACATGCCCCGGTTATGGACTCAATCCCCAGTATACAGGAGGTAGTCAATCGATGATGTTTCTCTCTCATTGATGTTTCTCTCTATATATTCTTCTCCTTTCCTCTCTCTAAAAATCAATAAAAATATATTTAAAAACAAGATTTTAATTGAAACAAAACAAAATCTAACTCTGAGAATAAAAATCACATGAAACAAGTCAACTGAGATTTTCTAAGCATATAAAGAAAAAAAAGTTACAACTTTATTTTTTTTTACATATAACAATTTATTTAAATTAAATAATAAGGCAATAATACTTAGAAAATTAAAAGAAATACTTTACAGTTATTCTTTTCTTTAGGTACTTTCCCGGTTGCCTTAACTTTTTAAAAAGGAAATATGTCCTTGTCACTCACAAGAATACCACATTTTCATATCAAAATAAATTTTTTTTAAATCCTCACCCGAGGATATGTTTCCCATTAATTTTAAGAGATCATGGAAAGGAGAGGGAGAGACGGAAAGAAACACCGATGTGAGAGACACACATTGATTGGTTGCCTCCCGCATGCCCCTGAGCAGGGGAAGGAGCCTGCAGCCGAGGTATGTGCCCTTGACCAGAATTGAACCTGGGAGTCTTCAGTCTGATGCTCTATCCACTGAGCAAAATTTCAAAAGAAATTTTTTATACAATTCAGGCAACAAAAGTAAGACAGTAAAAATACTCTTAACCTAATTATATAAAAAGGGTTGAAAATACTTAAAAAAAAAGACATGAGGCTAATTCTAATAAAAAGAAAGCAATATAAATGTACTAATAGTAGATAAAATAGATGTTAACATTTGGAGTGCGGGTGAATTTCCCGCCAAAATATAAGATGGCTCTGTCTTTTGGTTTCACTGAGCAAAATTTCAAAAGAAATTTTTTATACAATTCAGGCAACAAAAGTAAGACAGTAAGTTTACACGTTTCCCGCACTCCACCGCAAATCTATATGAACCGAGTTAAAGACGGCTCCCGCGGTCTAATAAAAAGAAAGCAATATAAATGTACTAATAGTAGATAAAATAGATGTTAAGCAAAAATAACTTCTACAGATGACAAAGGCCATAAATAAAAGGTTTAATTCACCAAGATCTATATATATAAAAGGCCAGCGACCAAAATGGCAGAACGACCAGAATGACCGGTGGCTATGATGGGCACTGCAGCAGCCAACCAGCCTGTTCTGAGCCCTGGTCAGCTCTCCCACCCCACCGGGCCTGGCCCCCGATAGTCCCCCAACATCCCAACTGGGAGCAGGGCCGACCAGCCAACTGCCCAACGGCCCCTCCCCCTGACTGGCCCTGCCCCAGATAGGCACCCCACCCCAATCAGGGGCGAGGCCGGTTGGCCAACTGCCTGTGGCTCCTCCCCCCCCACTGACCTGGCCCAATGGGCCCCCATCGGGGCAGGCTGGCCAGACCCCACCCATGCACAAATTCGTGCACAGGGTCTCTAGTATGATTACAAACATGCCTGTTATTTAATTACACAGGTTCAAATTATATATATATATATATATATATATATATATATATATATATAAAAAAATCTATGAGCCCTAGCCAGTTTGGCTCAGTGGATAGAGCGTCACCCTGCGAACTGAAGGGTCCTGGGTTTGATTCCGGTCAAGGGCAAATGCCTGGGTTTCGGGCTCTATCCTCAGTAGGGTGCATGCAGGAGGCAGCCAAATAATGCTTCTCTGTCATCATCGATGTTTCTCTCTCTCCCTATCCCTTCCTCTCTGAAATCAATAAAATATACATTTAAAAAAATACATGAAACTATAAAGGAAAACATAGGCAAATCACCATCAGAGTAGATTTTAACACACCCCTCTCTATAACTTTATGTCAAACTGACAAAATATCTTAAGTGTGGACATAGAAAAGTTAACAAACACAATAAGGTTGATTTAAGACACTTTAATAATTACTGAACTCAAAATAATACATTATTTTCAAGCACATAGGATATTTATGAGAATTGACTACATATTGAACTATACATTTTAATAAACTTTAAGTAATTAGTACTATAAGGACTATATTCTCTGACCAAAAAAACTGTTAGAAAAAAGAAAACTGGAATTATATAAAATGTTTGAAAGATACACATTGATAAGTGACTCATAGGACAAAGAAGGTATTAACATGAAAATTAAAAAATATTTAGAAGTAAACAATAACATCAAAATTAGTAGACTATAGCTATAACATTATTAAGAGGTAATATCATAGCCTCAAAAATGCTTATATGAAAAAAAATGTGAGGCTAAGATTAATTAGCTAAAAAAAAAAAAAAACCCACCAAAATAAAATCAAGAAAAGGAGAAAGAAAAAAGCAAAAATTAATAAGAGAAAAACAAACATAAAATGGAGAAAATTTTAAAAGCAAAAGTTAAGCCCTAACCGGTTTGGCTCAGTGGATAGAGCGTCAGCCTGCGGACTCAAGGGTCCCAGGTTCAATTCCGGTCAAGGGCATGTACCTTGGTTGCGGGCACATCCCCAGTGGGAGATGTGCAGGAGGCGGCTGATCGATGTTTCTAACTCTCTATCCCTCTCCCTTCCTCGCTGTAAAAAAAAAAATCAATAAAATATATTTTTTAAAAAATAAAATAAAAGCAAAAGTTAATTCTTTGAAAAGACTAATGAGAGTGAGGGAGTGTGAGTGAGTGAGGGAGCGAAAGGGGAGTACGTATGTAGTATATGTGTGTGTGAGTGAGGGACAGTTATATCCTGCAGGACTCTCAGGGGCTGGCAGACTGGGCTCTCCTAGATGGGAAGACCCTGCCTCCGCTGCGAGCACTCCTAGAGCAACCAGCTCTGGCACAGAAACCACACCATCTCGAAGGGGAGAGCTGCTGTGACTAGGAGCCCAGCCTCACCACCACCCAAACTGGCCTCAGACACCATCCTGGACCCTCTAGCCCAGTGATGGTGAACCTTTTGAGCTCGGCGTGTCAGCATTTTGAAAAACCCTAACTTAACTCTGGTGCCGTGTCACATATAGAAATTTTTTGATATTTGCAACCATAGTAAAACAAAGACTTATATTTTTGATATTTATTTTATATATTTAAATGCCATTTAACAAAGAAAAATCAACCAAAAAAATGAGTTCGCGTGTCATAGGTTCGCCATCACTGCTCTAGCCACTCTGACCAAAGACCTGCCACCTCATCTGCAGACCCACAGACTCCGAGACTGCAGCCTCCCCGGCCATAGGCTCCTGTGAGCCTAGAGTGCGCTCCCCTCCCGCGAAGCCTGATGTTTCAGACAGAGGCCCCATGCAACTTGGCACCTGGAACATTCAGTGAGTCCCAGAGTACATGACCCCTCCCTTCCCCTCCAACCCCGCTGCTTCAGCCTTAGGACCAAGAGAACTCGGCTCCTGCACCCCTTGGTGAGACTTGGAGTACGCACCCCTCCCGCCAAGCCCGTTGCAGGACCTGTGCTACTGGGCACTTGGGCCCCTTGGTGAGAGAGTGCACACCTCTACCACCAAGCACACTGCGGGCTCCGCAACCCAGCACAGTCAGGGCCTTTGGGCAGTGTAGGCACCGACCCAGACACAGATAGAGCTTTCACCTGGTACACGCCCTACCCCCAGCCCAAGTCAGAGCTGCTAGTGCAACCTGGTGTGCCCAGCCACAGGTCATAGTATCACGCTGCATGTACGCTGCCAGAGGGACCTAGGGCACCATTCTGCCTTGGGTGCTGGTGTCGCACAGTGAATTGCATGCTAGAGGACTCTGGGCCCTCACAGGGAGTCACACACCAGAGAAATGTGCATGTGCCCCATTGACCCCGTGAATCTGAGGTGGATAACTGAGGGTCCAGGACTAGGGGAGAAGGGGGTATAACTCAGAGCAGAGACAATAAAGGTGTGAAACTCAAGGCAGACCCAGTCTCCGGTCTATTGAGTCCCAGATCATTGAACCACTAGGGCAGGGGTCCTCAAACTTTTTAAACAGGGGGCCAGTTCACTGTCCCTCAGACCGTTGGAGGGCCGGACTATAGTTTAAAAAAAAACTATGAACAAATTCCTATGCACACTGCACATATCTTATTTTGAAGTAAAAAAACAAAACGGGAACAAATACAATATTTGTATTTGCATGTGGCCCGCGGGCCATAGTTTGAAGACCCCTGCACTAGGGTCTTCAACACCTGAGACCATAAGCAAGGAGCCCAGGGGCAGAAAGAGACAGCAAAAAAAGGGGAGACAAAGAAACAACCTCCAAAGGAAAGAAAAGGAGGAAGCGCCAGGAAAGGAACTAAATGAGATGGAGGCATGCAATATGTCAGAAAAAAATTCAGCCTAAGGGTCACACAGTTCATAAACCAGATGGATAAGAAAATCACCAACTTATGTAAGGTGCATAAGGAAATGAAGAATGATATATCTACAATAAAAAACACCATGGAAGGTTTCAAAAGTAGACTGAAGAAGTGGAGGACCGAATTAGCGAATTAGAAGACTGGGCAGTAAAACACACCCAATATGAACAGCAATTGGAGAAAAAAAATTAGAAAGCAGGAGGAGAGCTTCAGGTAGCTTTGGGACAACATGAAACAAAGTAACATCTGTATAATAGGGGTACCAGAAGGACAACAAGAGGAGCAAGGATTAGAAAACCTATTTGAAGAAATAATTACAGAAAATTTCCCTGATTTTGGCAGGGGGGTGGGGGGGAAGTCACACAAGCACAGAGACTAACAAGATGAATCCAAAAAGACCCACACCAAGACACGTAATAATTACAATGGCAAACACTAACAAAAAGAGAGAATTTTAGAGGCTACAAGAGAGAGGCGGAGAATTGCATACAAGGGATCTCCCATTAGATTATCAAATGATTTTTCAACAGAAACACACCAGGCCAGAAGGGAATGGAATGAAGTATACAAAGTGATGCTAAGTAAGGGACTGAATCCAAGAATACTCTACCCAGCAAGGAGAAATCAGGAGCTTTGCAGACAAAAAAAAAAAAAAAAAGGCTAAAGGAGTTAATCACTACCAAGCAAGAAATGCTAAAGGGTTTGCTCCAGAAAGAAGAAATAGAAATGGCAGAAGGAACACAGGAATACAGAATAAAAATAGCTACAAACAAGTATCTATCAATAATACCATTAAACATAAATGGATTAAATGCTCCAATCAAAAGACATTGGGTGGCTGAATGGATAAGAAAACATGACCCAAATATATATGCTGTCTACAAGAAACCCACCTCAGAAAAAGGGACTCACACAGACTGAAAGTGAAGAAATGGGGAAAAAAATTTTTCAGGCAAATGGAAATGAAAAAAACAAGTTGGGGTAGCAACACTTGCATCTGAAACAATAGACTTCAAAGTAAAGGCCATAACAAGAGATAAGGAAGGTCACTTAATACTAAAGGGATAGATACAAGAGGATATAACTCTAGTAAACATATATGTACCCAATGCAGGAGCACCCAAATACATAAAAAAAACTTCTGGAAGATATCAAGGGAGAGATCACAGTATTACAATCATGGTGGAGAACTATAATACCTCATTGACATCACTGGATAAATCCTCTAGGGAAAAAAAAAATCAACAATGAAACAGCAACCCTCAACAATTCACTAGATCAGATGGACTTAATTGACATCTTTAGAACATTTCACCCCAAAGCTACGGAATATACATTCTTCTCAAGTGCACATGGGACATTGTCAAAGATAGACCACATATTGGGACATAGGCAAAGTCTCTTCAAATTCAAGAAGATTGAAATCCTATCAAGCATCTTCTTATATCACAATGCCATATTAGATATCAACTACAATAAAAACAATTTTTAAAAAATCAAACACTTGGAGTCTAAATAGCATATTATTAAACAACTAGAGGCCTGGTGCGTGGATTCGTGCACATTGAAAGTAAATTAATTAGAAGGTGGCTGGTGAGGCAGGACTGGGTGAGATGGGCCAGACACGCCCTGGTGCCAACCTCCTACAGTCTCTCCCTGGCTGGCCGCACCTGGGGCAGTGTGCCGGGGCTTGAAGGGTCCCTCAGGCAGGTGGGGTCCCTCAGCCTGGCCTGCGGGGATCAGGCCAAAACTGGCAGTGCAACCTCCCCCAAGGGGTCCTGGAGTGCGAGAGGGCATTCTGCAAAGTTGCTGTCCCTCAGCAGCTCCTGTGTTCAGCATGTGCCCCCTGGTGGTCAGTGTGTGTCATACCTACTGACCGGTTGGCGGTCACTTAGCCTTTTATATATATAGACTAGAGGCCCGGTGCACGAAATTCGTGCACTTGGGGGAGGGGGCCCCTCAGCCTGGCCTGCACCCTCTCCAATCTGGGACTCCTTGGGGGATGTCAGACTGCCTGTTTAGGCCCGATCCTTTACCAGCAGGCGGACATCCCTCTCGCAACTCAGGACCGCTGGCTCTTAACCACTTACCTGCCTGCGTGCCTGCCTGATTGCCCCTAACCACTCTGTTTGCCAGCCTGATCACCCCCAACTGCTGGCCTGATCACCCCCAACTGCCTCCCCTGCCAGCCTGTTTGCCCACAACTACCCCCTGCCACCGGCCTGATTGCTCCCAACTGCCCCCCCCTCACCAGCCTGATTGGGGTTGGGGGGCCGATTAGGGGTGGGGCTGGCCATGGGGAGGGGCTGTGGTTGGTGGGCTGGGCAACCAAATGGGTTGGGGGTGGCGATCAGGGCCAGTGGCCTGGGGGAAGAGCCATGGGTGGTTGGCCAGCCAGCCCTGCCCCTGATTGCGGTGGGGGTGGAAGGGCAATCTGGGGTGGGGCTGGGCAAGGGGAGAGGCTGCAGGAGATTGGCTGGCCAGCCCTGCCCCCTATTGGAGTGGGGGGATCAAGGGTGGGGCCAACCTGGGGAGGGGCTGCAGGACATTGGCCGCCCAGCCCTGCCCCCTCTTGGGGTGGGGGGGTGCAATCAGGGGCAGATAGCCACGGGGAGGGGCTGTGGGCCTATTGTGGTGGGGCAGGTTGGTCAAGGATGTGGCTGGCGGGGGGGGGGGGATGGGAAGAGAGGGGGTATTTGGCCAGCCGGCCTGCTCTTTTTTTTTTTTTTTTGGCAACTCCACAATTTTAATTTGTGGTGCCTATGCTATGTCTGAAAAAGACCTTCTCCCCCTGCTCAGGAGAGCGATGGGGAGGGGGCAGCAAAAAATAGAAGACATCCCTCCCTATTGCACACAGACCCTATATACAGGCTCACCTGGCCCAGGCTGGCGGGATGCTTGGCACATTCTAGGATCCCTGCTCAGGGCCTGGAGGGGTGACTGGTGGCAGCACACATGAGAGGGGACCTCTGGGTGACCACTCTGGTCCTGGCTACTGGTCTTGGCACTTCCTGGTCCCCAGTTCCTTTCTCTTCCTGCCTGCAGCCTTGGTCCCCCTACCTGGCCTCAGATGGCCCCCTTGGCTTCTGGGGGCTCTGTCCTCCCCTCCTAACCTGGAGATCTCAAGGAAGGTTATGGCTTCTCAGAGACTCCTCGACAGCCCTATCACTCATGTTCACACAGGGAAGGGGTGCATGTGGCAAAAGCAGCTGTATAAATGCGGGTGCAGGAGCAAGTCCTCCGGGGTCACTTGGACAGTTTGCTGATGACGCAGATCAGGGCCACATTTTCATCCTTGAGGCGCTGGTTGTCAGCTCGGAGATTGGACAGGCCCTTCAGCTCCTCTTCCAGCTCAGCGGCCTTGCACTCCAGGGCCCTGCACTCAAATCTCGCCAGCTCCAGGATGGCCGGCCTCTCTGCAAAGTGCTCCTGCCTCTGCATGGTGCGCTCCAGCTCCACCTTGAGCTGCTCCAGCCGCAGCGTCGTCTGGGTCAGGGCCTCACGAAATCTCTCATTCTCAATGTGCAGCTTTTTGTAGAGTTTCCTGAAGCTCCCTCAGGCTCTTTCAATTTTGGCTGGGGTTTGGGGTTTAGGTCCTGCTGCCTCTGGAGGGGAAGAGCTGGATTCTGGGCTGATGTCCACTGGCTTCACCTTCTCCCCCTTCACAGGCCCTCTCCTCTCATTGCCAACTCTGCGGTGCTCCCTGGATGCCTGTGGTCCCTGTCCCTACCCCTCAGGCACCTCTACTCTCTGGGCAGGGCCATCAGAATTCTTAACCCCAGGGACTCGGGACTGCCAGGAAGGGTCCAGGCTCTGAGCACCCTGCTCTCCATGTGGATGGGAGAGTCTGATCAGGGGAAGGCCTGCAGGGGGGAGGGGCTGCAAGGTTGGCTGCTGGCCCCCTGATCAGGCGGTGTGCTGGCTACAGTGGGCGTCATAGCGACTGGCCCAATCAGGGCCATGTTCTGCCTGCTCACCACTCCCCAGTCCTAACACCGCCTCCTCTGCCCGGCTATCAGGCCTTTGGGATCACCAGCTCAGGGCGCCTGCTTTCCCACAGGCCTGAGGGGCTCAGGCCTGTGGGAAAGCAGGCGCTGGTGATTTCACCTGCATGCGTGTTTGCCAACCATCGGCTGATGGAAAGCACTGCCCGCTTGGGGCCGCTCACACCTGGGTGGGCAGGTCGGGGGCACTGCCACCACTGCTATTGCCACTGCCGCTGCTGCTGCTGCTGCTGCTGCTGCTGGGGCTTGAGGCACTGACTGAGGCTGCCAGGCATGCCCGTGACCTGCCCGCCCGAGTTGGGTAGCACATGGGATGCGCCAGCGGGCAGATCGCTGTTGCCGCCTGGCCCGTAGCACAGCGGATACCCGGGTGGGTACCCGATAGCTGCGGCCCCACTGCCAACCCCAGGACCCGGCGGGAGGCCCAGATGAGGGCGGATCGGGTGCCGAACACCGCAGTCCCACCTGCCAGCCCCGGTTCCCTGCGGGAGGCCCGGATGAGGGTGGAGCGGGTTTGGTCCCACCCGCCAGCCCTGGGTCCCCGTGGGAGGCCCGGATGAGGGCAGAGACCTCTGCCGCCAGCCCTGGATGGAGGGGAGCTGGCGGTTGGCACTGTCGCCCCGCCTGCAGTATGCAAATTAGCCGCCATCTTGGCTGGTGGTTAATTTGCATATCTCGCTAATTAGCCAATGGGAAGGGTAGCGGTTGTATGCCAATTACCATGTTTCTCTTTTATTAGTGTAGATGATTGGGTTACCAAAGAGATCAAAGAAGAAATAAAAAAGCATCCTGGAAACAAATGACAATGAAAACACAACAATCCAAAATTTATGGGACACAGTGAAAGCAGTCCTGAGAGGGAAGTTCATAGCATTACAGGCCTACCTTAAAAAAAAAACAACACAAGAAAAAGTGGTAATAAATGATCTAACTCTACAACTTAAAGAATTAGAAAGAGAGCAAGAAAAGCCCAGAGTGAGAAGAAGAAAGGAAATAATACAGATCAGAGCAGAAATAAATGACACAGAGATAAAAAAAATATAGAAAAGATCAATGAAACCAAAAGCTGGTTCTTTGAAAGGATAAACAAGACTGATGAACCTCTAGCAAGACTCAACAAGAAGCAAAGAGAGAGGACCCAAATAAACAAAATCAGAAATAAAAGAGGAGAAATAATAACAGACCCCACAGAAATACAAAGGATTGTAAAAAAAATACTATGAACAACTCTATTCAAACAAACTGGTCAACCTAAAAGAAATGAACATATTCCTAGAAAAATGCAACCTTCTAAAACTCAATCAGGATGAATAAAAAAATCTGAATAATCTGATAACTGAATAATCTGAAGCAGTAATCAAAAAACTTCCAGCAAACAAAAGCCCTGGGCCAGACTGCTTCACAGGGGATTTTTACCAAATATTCAAAGAACTAAAACCTATCCTCCTGAGATTATTCCAAAAAATTCAAAAGGAAGGAACACTTCTAAGCTCTTTCTATGAAGCCAGCATTGCCCTAATCCCAAAACCAGATAAAGACACTAAAAAGAAAGAGAATTACAGGCCAATATCTCTGATGAACATAGATGCTAAAATCCTCAACAAAATCCTAGTAAATCAGATCCAGCATTACATTAGAAAGATCATACACCATGACCAAGTGGGATTTATTCTGGGGATGCAAAGATGGTACCGTATCTGTAAATCAATAAACGTGATACATCACATAAACAAATTGAGAGACAAATATCAATTAATGCAGAAAAAACATTTGACAAAATCCAACACACTTTCTTGATAAAAACTCTCAGCAATGTGGTAATAGAGGGATATTACCTCAACATAATAAAAGCCTTGTATGACAAACCTACAGTCAACATCATACTCAATGGGCAAAAACTAAAACCATTTCCCCTAACAATAGGAACAAGACAGGGATGCCCACTCTCACCACTCCTGTTCGACATAGTACTGGAAGTGCTAGCCATAGCGATCAGACAAGAAGAAGAAATAAAAGGCACCCAAATGGGAAAAGAAGTAAAACTGTCATTATTTGGAGATGACATGATATTGTACATAGAAAACCCTAAAGACTTCATCAAAAAGCTAGATACTTAACAAATGAATTCCGCAATGTAGCAGGATACAAAATTAACACCCAGAAATCTATGGCTTTTTTATACACCAATAATGAACTCACAAATAGTGAAACTAAAAAAACAATACCATTTACCAATGCACCAAAAAAATTAAGATACCTAGGAATAAACTTAACTAAGGATGTAAAAGACCTATACTCGGAAAACTACAGGACATTGAAAAAAAGAGATATAGGAAGACAAACAAATGGAAGAATATACCATGTTCATGGATTGGTAGAATCAACATCATTAAAATGTCCATACTACCCAAAGCAATCTATAAGTTCAATGTTATCCCTTTAAAATACCAATGGCATAGGTTGGTTGGCGAGGCGCCGCAGCCGAGAGGTCCGGGAAAGTTTCTTTGGGGGTGAGGCCGGGAGCAGCCATGTCCCATGGCCCCAAGAAACCCGGCACGGGCGGCACCGCAAGGCTCCTGCAAAGCATGGGGGCCCGCGAGCCAGTGAGAATGGGGTCCCACGAGGAGGAGCCTGTGAAGAAGTGAGGCTGGCCCAAGGGAAAGAAGTGAAAGAAGATCCTGCCAAATGGCCGCAAAACACCTGTCACTGGCTACGTGCACTTCCTGAACCAGAGGCAAGAGCAGATTCGCACGCACCACCCGGACCTGCCCTTTCCTGAGATCACCAAGATGCTGGGTGCCGAGTGGAGCAAACTGCAGCCCACAGAGAAGCAGCGGTACCTGGATGAGGCCCAGAGGGAGAAGCAGCAGTACATAAAGGAGCTTCGCGCTTACCAGCAGTCAGAAGCCTACCAGATGTGCACCTAGAAGATCCAGGAAAAGAAGATCAAGGAAGAGGACTCAGGCTCCGGGCTCATGAATACCCTCTTGAATGGACACAAGGGTGGGGACTGCGATGGCTTCTCCACCTTTGATGTCCCCATTTTCACTGAAGAGTTCTTGGACCAAAACAAAGCTCAGGAGGCGGAGCTGTGGCGCCTGCGGAAGATGAACGTGGCCTTCAAGGAGCAGAATGCGGTGCTGCAGAGGCACACCCAGAACATGAGCAGCGCACGCGAGTGCCTGGAGCAGGAGCTGGCGTTGGAGGAGAGGCGGACACTGGCGCTGCAGTAGCAGCTCCAGGCTGTGCGCCAGGCGCTCGCTGCCTGTCCCTGGGACCTGCGAGACGCCCACACTCAGCACACTGGACTTCTACATGACTCAGCTGCACGGAGCCATCGAGTGGGACCCCGCCCAGCACAAGAAGTTCATGGTCCGCATCAAGGAGATCCTGGCCCAGGTTGCTAGTGAGCACCTATGAAGGTGTTGGTCATCTCGTGGGGATCCAGAGAAGACCAAGCTCTGCTCATGGCCCCCACCCCATGGAGGAGGGATGGGGGTCCACCCTTTGGGGCCAGGCCCAATCCTGCACCTTGGGAGCTCCAGCCCCTGACATTATTCTACACCATCCCCTAGCTTTCAACCTCCCCAGCACCCCAAATCCAGAAAAGTCAGCTGCCATGCACAACACACATAGAACCCCATGGCCTCACAGATCATGTCATACTACAGGGCAGTGGGAACACCACACATGGGCAGCATGACCCAGGACACAAGGGAACCAACAGCAACTCTCCACACTGGTGTAGGGAGGGTTGACAGAGGCTACAGTGGCTCTAGGGATCTGCCCCAGGACACAGGGCAGTGAAAACCCATACCTGACACACAAGGAGGGACTCCCCGAAGGTGCTGACCACAAGTGCCCCACACAAGTAGGCACATTGCAGGACATGCTCTCATGCTTGGGTGAGAGCCTTCTGCCTGTGGCCCTGGACTTCCTGCACCTCAGAATGCAATAAACAAATTCCTAAAAAAAATAAACTTATTCAAACTGACACAAGAGCTAGAAATCTGAATAATTCTATAAGCTTTAAATGTTCCCACAAGGAAAATATTCCAACAACATTAGTCAAATATCTTCTCCTTCCCATTTATCATATATCTGTCAACACAAACCCTAAACTTGGCAACTAGAACCACTGCCAAAGCTGGACAAAATATTACAAGTTTGTTTCTTTTACAAGGCTAATGCTGTCTCATACTTTGTTTTACATATTAATAAATGTGTAGGACATGAAGATTTGCTTTGCCTATAGAGCTTCTGGCATGTGAAGGAAATATTGCATAGACTAAAGAGCACTGACATGGGAACCAGATCTGGGAATTTTAGTCCTGGGTCTACCACTTACTTGCTGTGAGATTTGAATAATGCCCTTCAGCTACAAAACTCAATGACATTTACCTGCTAAAGTTAGGTATCTTTGCTATTAACAGCAAATAATCACTTTTCATATGGTTTATTTTCCACAAAATTTTTATGTAATTGAGAATATGCATTTAGAAATTTCTAGCTATATTTATGTAAAATAGCTTTCACTTTTTTCATTTCTCTCCTTTATTTTATTCCCCAAATAATATATGCCTTAAGCAACTTTAATTTCAGAATGCCTTCGAGGACAAAACTAAGCCACTTACAGGGAGGATAAAGGCAAGTAAAACATTACTTCTTATATTTACAAACCACTTTATTGATCGGAAGTGAAAGATGAAATGATTTTATTGTAATTTACTAATCAAATGATAGAAAGAAAAGTTTCAGAGAAACCAAGATGGCGGCACAGGTAAACACCGGAAATTGCTGCCTCCAACAAATTCAAAAATACAACTAAAAGACAAAACGGACATCATCCAGAACCACAGGAAGGCTGGCTGAGTGGAAATTCTACAACTAGAAGGAAAGAGAAAAGCACTGAGACTCAGAGGAGCTGAAGAAGTAAAGTGCAGAGGTACGGAGGCGCACGCGGCAAGGGCTGGCAACTGAGGACGTGGCTGTCTTTTTGAATCAGGAGGGAGTCACAAGCCCCCAACTGCTCTGAACTCCAATTCCGGGTGAGTCTCTGGGGACCTAGACTCATACGGGGAGAAACTGGACTGTCGGGCAGCGGGCAGAACTCGGAACACGAGGGTGGCTTTCTCTCAGAGGTGCTTGCAGCGATTACCGCAGGACACTGAGACGCGGGGCCCCTTAAGGCAGGGCTGAGGATCAGCCATAGCTGCTTGCTCCGCCCTGTTGATTCCCTGAGACCCCACTACACCCAAGCTGCGGCAGAGGCTTTTGCATATGAATGCCCTGGCCCTGTGCAATCTGAAAATTACCTAACAAACTGCAGTTGGGCCAGACAGACCCAGAACTTCCAAGAGAAGGCCCAAGGCCCCACAGCAGCTTGCATTGCTTCACAGCTGGGCCTCATTTGGGCACCTCCAAACCCCAAACAAGGAAGGGGAAACTGCAGATCTCTCCATAGTTCCTGCTGGGTAGCCTCAGGCAGAGGCTAAATTAGCACCTCCTTAGATCCAAGAGCCAGTGTAGCCAGTGGTCAGAGAGGGACCATCCAATTACAACTCCTCAGATCCATAAGGGACACACTCAGGGGGCAGACTCAGTGAGCACCAAAGCCCCACTGAAGCAAGTCTTGCCTCATAAGGGTGTCTTCAGCACAGAAGTTCTCCCACCGTAGACACAGCTGATTCTCACAGCCAATTGGCCTGGAGGTCAATTCCTCCCAGTGATACCTACAACAATCAAGGCTTAACTACAACAAGACTGTGCACAAAGCCCACAAAGGGGTGCACCAAGAGTGTCCACCTCAGGTAATTGGGGAGGCTGAGCCACTGAGCCCTATAGGACACCTAGCACACAAAGCCACTCTACCAACACAGGGAAGCATAAAAAATGCGGAGACAAAAAAACAGGTCACAAATGACAGAAATGGAGAAAAGCAAACGACTGGATATAGAGTTCAAAACCACACTTTTAAGGTTTTTCAAGAATTTTCTAGAAACCGCCGATAAATGTAGTGAGACCCTCAAGAAATCTAGTGAGACCCTCGAGGTTATGATAAAGGACCAACTAGAAGTTAAGCATACACTGACTGAAATAAAGGATATTATACAGAGTTCCAACAACAGACTACAGGATCACAAGAATCAAGTCAAAGATTTGAAATACGAAGAAGCAAAAAACACCCAACTGGAAAAGCAAAATGAAAAAAGAATCCAAAAATATGAAGATAGTGTAAGGAGCCTCTGGGACAGCTTTAAGCGTACCAACATCCGAATTATGGGGGTGCCAGAAGAAGAGAAAGAGCAAGATATTGAAAACCTATTTGAAGAAATAATGACAGAAAACTTCCCCTACCTGGTGTAAGAAATAGATTTACAAGTCCAGGAAGCGCAGAGAACCCCAAACAAAAGGAATCCAAAGAGGACCACACCAAGACACATCATCATTAAAATGCCAAGAGCAAAAGACAAAGAGAGACTCTTAAAAGCAGCAAGAGAAAGACAGTCAGTTACCTACAAGGGAATACCCATACAACTGTCAGCTGATTTCTCAACAGAAACTATGCAGGCCAGAAGGGAGTGGCAAGAAATATTCAAAGTGATGAATAACAAGAACCTACAACCAAGATTACTTTACCCAGCAAAGCTATCATTCAGAATTGAAGGTCAGATAAAGAGCTTCACAGATAAGAAAAAGCTAAAGGAGTTCATCACCACCAAACCAGTATTATATGAAATGCTGAAAGGTATCCTTTAAGAAGAGGAAGAAGAAAAAGGTAAAGATACAAATTATGAACAACAAATACAAATCTATCAACAAGTGAACCTAAAAATCAAGTGAATAAATAATCTGATGAACAGAATAAACTGGTGAATATAATAGAATCAGGGACATAGAAAGGGAATGGACTGACTATTCTTGCGGGGGGGGGGGGGGGGTAAAGGGGTGTGCGGGATGTGGGAAGAGACTGGACAAAAATCGTGCACCTATGGATGAGGACAGTGGGAGGGGGGGTGAGGGCAGAGGGTGGGGTAGGAACCGGGTGGCGGGGAGCTATGGGGGGAAAAATGAGGAACAACTGTAATAATCTGAACAATAAAGATTTAATTAAAAAAATAAAGAAATAAAAGTTTCAAATCACAAACTAAGAAAATTTTTCTTATAACAAGTATGAGGGAGTAGTTATTAAACTAAAACCATCATAAACTAAAAATATAAAATACTAAAGGATTACATGTAATAAAATTTAAAAACTAAGTATGAACTTTAAAAACCATTTTTAAGAAGAGTAAATTTTAAAGAGCTAAAAGTCAGTACAGTATATTCAATATTAAAGACAAAAATCTGTATTACAAATTAAAAATACTGAGAGGTACTTACCTGACGAAATATCTCCGTGACAAAGTTTACATTACTTCTTTTAGAAGAAAAAACTCTGCGAACTATTTCAATGTCTGTGAGATGTTCCTCATCAATACTACAGAGGCTAGATGAGCTAGGTTCTCGCTCCGTCAGAGTGCTTGTATTAGAATGAGACTGTTCTGGTTCTGTAGTTCTATCTGTTTTATCAGTATTATCATTTTTGTTTTCTTCTCTGGATACCAAACTAGCTGCTGCTCTCTAAAATAAAAACAAAATGGGGAAAATATAATCATTAACTAGGTATTTTATCTTCTAATAACAAATACTGGCAGAATCCAAAGAATTTATTCTTAACTAGAGGCCCGGTGCATGAAAATTCATGCACTGGAGGGGGGGTCCCTCAGCCCAACCTGCCCCCTCTCACAGTCTGGGAGCCCTCAGGAGCAGGAGGTGACCTGGCGATCAGGGGAAGGCGAGGCCCCATCACACCTCTGCTGCTGCCACTGCCGGCAGCACAAGCCTCGGCCGGCCCTGGTTACCTGAGCCTCAGGCTGGCCCTGGGCAGCTGAGGGGACTGGGGGACTCTGGAGGCAGGCACGTGGAGCGGCGGGGCCCGCTTGGGGGCAGGCCCAGCCTTGCTGCGTGCCTGCCACCCCGCTGGGGCTGAGGGGACTGAGCGCCACCATCTTTGAGGGCGTGGCAGTAAATTAGCATATTCCCTCCTTATTGGCTGTGGGTGCCACCATCCTTGAGGGAGAGGCAGTCAATTAGCATATCCCCTCCTTATTGGCTGTGGGCGCCGCCATATTTGAGGACAGGGCAGTCAATTAGCATATTCCCTCCTTATTGGCTGTGGGCGCCTCCATCTTTGCGACACATGAGTGTCAATTAGCATATTCCCTCCTTATTGGCTGTCGGTGCCACTCTCTTTGCAACTGTGTGAGGGTCAATTAGCATATCCCTCTTTATTAGATAGGATAATTAAATGACAATACAAGTGATTCAACATTTAAGTGACACAGTGATAGTTGCCACTAGTCATCTACCCATCTATAATTAGATTTGTTTTTCAGCATGTCTGTAGTACAAATAAGTTACTAATTAAAGCTGGGTAAGAAATTAATGCAGATAGAGTTAGCTCAGAACTTCAATCATAAATAAAAAAAAACATAACACTGGACTGCCTGTTCAATAAAACCTTAATGTTTAAAATCATCTCTAGACAAAAATTATACAAGTTTTAAACAAAAAACTAAGAAATTGAGGAAAATTTATAACAGAAATAGAAATGAAGCCAAAAGGTTTTTTTAGAAAAGTCTATATTCTAATAACAATAAAATTTTTACCATGACTAGAGATGAAAAAGTAAAAGTGTTAAGGTGGTGATGAAGAAATGACTACCATGATGTATGATAGGAGAAGCACTATTCATAAATTACTTTGGTAAGTTACTCAATTTTTGGTCTCAGTTTTGCCATCTATCTAAAATAAGAAGTTTTTAGGTAAATGATCTCAAATATGCCTTCCCAATAAAAAACTCTATGATTTTAGACTATTAAGTTCTGAGATCAGAAAAATAGTTCACCTTGAGTTTCCACATTTAATAATTCTTATTAGAGAACAAAGTTTTGGGGAAAACACATACATAGCCATATAAATAGAAGGCTAAGGGGACTATAAGTCAAATTTTCTAAATGCTAAGAAACTAATAACACATTATAATTCCACTTAATTTTTAAAGATTTAAGAAATCATACAAAATACACACAGTATAAGATTTTTAAAACTAAATGAGAAAATCTGAGAAAATAAAAATAAAATAGTAATATGGACAAGTTCAGGAAAAATGTACATTGAGGGAAAAATTAAAAGAGGAAAAATTTAATTAAAAATAACAGATTTTTAAATATTAGCTCCACCTTTGTGGAACTGTATACTTTTACATAACATTTCTGGACTCTGTGTTTATTAAAAACAACAACAAAAGGAATAAAATGGTGACAGAATTTTAAATCAGCATTCTATGAATGCCTAGAAATCTAACAAGAATTATAAAGTTCCTACAGCCATTTGATTGCAAACTGTTTCCAATTGCAGGAATTTATTGCAAAATTCAGAATATTTTTATTCATACAATTCAGGATATTTTTAGTACTATAAAATTAACATAAACTACAGAAATAAATTAAAAGCTGAGACTCAGCTCTGGCTGGTGTGGCTCAGTTGGAGCATTGTCCATACACCAAAAGGTAGCAGGTTCAATTCCCTATCAGGGCACATATCCAGGTTCCAGGTTCAATCACTGTCCTCCGGGCTCACGCAGGAGGCAACCAATCGATGTTTCTCTCTATATCTCTCCCTTCCTCTCTATAAAATCAATAAAAATCGTTTTTAAAAAAAAAAAAGCTGAGACGCAGAAATGACTGAAATTATCTTCTATACCTTAAAAGTCTTATATGTTTGCTAAGAAAACTATTGGTCCTATAATTTTTGTTAAAATTTAGATTTATAAAATATATTTATACAAAATTAATATTATTATTATTTTATTTAAATGTGTTCTACACCTAAAGCAAATCAGTGGACAAATCTCTTAAGCCATTTCTAACTTTAGCAAGTTATGAGTGTATTACCTGAATATTCTTTGGCAAGATTTCACCTTCCATCCCAGGAATATGAGGTCCTGTATGTGGCTTTGGCTCAAGCCAGAAAGAAACCAGCCAACGAATGACAATAACACGAGCCTTAATGAAAGGCTCCTTCGTACAATATATTGCTTCATTTGTTTCAGCATCCTTTTTTATCATGACATAATGTGGCTTTGGTCTCATCTGTGGAATATCTATGCAAAATAAAAGGGGAAAAAAACAAAATAAGAAAGGAAATATACTTAGATAAATCTACATTTTTAAACATTTGAGAAACCTCTATGATGATACCCTGATTTTAGAAGTAGATTTAGCACAAAAATGACATTTTAAAATAATTTGCACCCTGGTGGTTTGGCTCAATGGATAGAGCCTCGGCCTGAGGACTGAAGGGTCCCAGGTTCAATTCCAATCAAGGTACATGCCTGGGTTGCATGTTCAATCCCCAGTGGGGGACATGCAGGAGGCAGCTGATCAACAAATCTCTCTCATCCTTTATATTTCTGATTCTCTCTCTCTCTCTCTTCCTCTCTGAGATCAATAAAAATATATTTAAAAACAAATTTTAAAAAATTTGCTACATATAAGCATAGAATCTAGAAGAGTAAAACCATACATTGCTGATATATAGAAACATGTCCTTTTGAAAAATATCATGAAAAGGCTCAATGAATTCTCTCTAAGAGCAGAGAAACTTCAGAGCCATTTAGAATTAATGAAAGCTCATTTCAATTAACCTAAAATTGAGACATATTTTGAAGTTATACAAAACATGACATTTTTTTTCTTGATTTTTAAAACAAATAATATTCCCAGTGGCAAAGGCTTGCTACCTTGACTAATTTATTTCTACTAACCATAATGGTTTTGCCTATACCTGTTAGTTGCCTAAACTTGGCAGAGCTTAAAATAGAAACATCTTTCTCAAAAAGGACATTTTCACATAGAACTACCAATGCTTTCTATATATAGCAGATGTCTGCTTCTAACCCAAGATTTTCCCACGAGACTCTAGCTTTGAGGCTCCAATAGACATCTTGGCACTGCACTGCTACTAAATACTGGACAAGACATGATCAAAATAAGTGACAATGTAATTATTCATAAATAATTTGAGTAAGATATATTAAATTGAACTCCTGCAGAACCTTAAAAAGAAGATTTGTAATATAGTGAGACCTATCTCAACCAATAGGTGAGATCCAGAGAATAAGCTTTTTTTAAAAAAAAATCTCTTCACTCATTATAAAAATGTCCTAGTAATAAGTTTCCACTTTGGATATAATCTACATCTCTAATCAATCAATACAAATATTAAATATTATCAGTTTTCTGCAGGTAAAAATGTCAACTTTACACTGAGGTATGTTTTATTCTTAACTTAACATTGAGGTATGTTTTATTCTTATGCACGATCTTTTAGAAAATTCCAAAGGCTACCTACCAAGTACAGGATGATATAAACTGCTCTCCTTGCACATGTTTGGAAAAATATAAGACAAGTAGTACTTCTTAAAATGTGAAAACAGAAATGAAAATCCCCTTTCTTGATTTTCTTTGTTCTTCCATTCTAAACTTTTTACCTAAAAGATACAATTAGAATCATTCCAGGAAAAGGAAACAATTATCTATAATAAACAAACTTATAAAAGGTTACTTAAGCAATATACTAAACTATTACACTATGAAGATATACACACACACACATAAATATATATATGTGTATATATATATGTATATGTATATACATACATACATATACATAAATATATAAAGAAGAAATTTTAAAAACTGGTCTAATGACACACAAATACATTATATTCCAAAAATCTTAGAAGTTAAAATGTGCTCTGAAAAGCTGTCAAAGTTTATTTAAAACTCAGTTCTATTAATGACAGAGATACTAATGTTCTTTCCTCTTTGCCTTTTCTAGAATAATTCAGTCTAAAAGTTATACAAAGTATGTGAGGAGGTGGGGGATGTAAAAGCAGTGGCCACCAAGTATAGGTAAATAGAGCCTGACCACAGGAAGTAGGGTATCAATAATGGGAGTACAGCAGAGATAGCAGTAGCCAAGTGGGGACTCAGAATCTAAGAGAGATGAGATGAGGACAGTGTCCATGAAGTGGGGGGAGATAGGGGTTGGGGAGGAGCAGGAGGAAACAGAGCAGTAAAATATACCATGTGAGAATTCCAGTAGGGTGAGAAAGTTACCTAAGTAGGGGGATGGTAAAGGCAAAAAGTAGGCCACAATGAGATATCACTATATAATCACTTTAGAATGGCTAAAATTAAAGACTGACCATACCAACTGTTGGTTAGGACGGGAATCAACTTTAAGTCTCATACATTGCTGGCAGAATGTAAAAAGGTATAACCATTTAGAAAACAGCATGGTAGTGTCTTAAAAAGTCAATACATACCTACTCTTCAACCCAGCCATTCCACTATTAGGTATTTATCCAAGGAAAAGGAAAGTTTATGTCCACACAAAGACCTGTTTACCAATATTCATAGCAGTTTTACTAGTAATAGCCAAAAACTGGCACAACTCACATTACCATCAGCAGTTGGCTGGGTAACAAATTATGGCATATCACTAAAATGGAAAGCTACTCAGCAATAAAATAGACCAAATTACTAATACATACTATATAAATAATTTTCAAAATAGTTATGATTAAAAAAACCAGACCAAAAGAAAGCATATACTATATAATTGCATTTATATGAAATATGGAAAAAATGCAAACTAGAGAGACAAAAAATCAGATCAGTAGTTCCCTGGGGATGGGGTAGTAGAAAAGGATGGATTACAAAGGGATCCAAGAACTTTTAATGGTATAGATAGGTTCATTATCTTGACTGTGATGATGGTTTCATGGGTGTATACAAGTAATAAAATTAATCATATATATTTCAAACATTGCAGTTTATTGTATGTTAATTATATCTCAATAAACCAGTACAATTTTAACACTCTTTATTAAGTACAAAAGTCTTTTAAAAGCAAAACAAAACTGATAATACTAATGATAGTAAAAACTTCCCACTATAGCACAGCAGGTGTTGCTCAGTGGTTGAGCACTGACACATGAACCAGGTCACAGCTGGATTCCTGGTCAGGGCACATGCCCGAATTGTGGGCTCGATCCCCAATAGGGGGCATGCAGAAGGCATCTGACTGATGATTCTCTCTCATCACTGATGTTTCTATCTTTCTCTCCCTTTCCTTCCTTCTCTGAAATCATAAAAAAAAACAACTACCCACTATAGAACATTTTTTTATTCTAAGTTCTTTACGCTAATTATTTAAGCCTCAAACACCAAAATGAGATAGGCATGATTTTTATCTGTTTTAAACACAAAGAAGTAGTCTGTCAAAGGTCACACTATGGCAAGATGTAGAACAGGACTGAAACCCTAGCAAACTCATTCAGAATCCTCGTAACGTTTGAATCATAGAGAATTTTTGTGTTTGGAACAGTTACAAGAAATGTGTATGTGCTAAGAGCGTTTCCATCAGTCAGGACATGCCCATTTCATGTCTGTAGATAAATAGGTTGCTTTACAAAATACATGCACCTGGCCAAGCCAACATGGCTCAGTGGTTGAGCTTCGACATATGAACCAAAAGTTAAGGTTCAATTCCCAGTCAGGGCACATGCCAGGGTTGTGGGCTCGATCCCCAGTGTGGGATGTACAGGAGGCAGCAATCAATGACTGTCTCTCATCATTGATGTTTTGTCTCTCTCCCTCTCCCTTCTTTTCTGAAATCAATAAAAATATATTAAAAAACAAAAACAAAATATATGCACTTGAAAATTTTAAAAGTACAACTAGGTTTAAGAGCAAATTACATTTCCCCACTCCCACCCCATCCTCAGCCCACCTCTCTAGTTGCTGCCTCTTGGCAGACTGTTCCTTAATCAAAGATATTAGATTTTCATTTAAAGTACCACAGCTGCTAATTATAAATGAAAGTATTAGAAAGTAAACTCAATTGACTCACATAAGAAGGTATATACATGAAAAGTCTACTATAAAAATTTCTCCTTCTAGCTTCCTTTCTAAGAGCTTCATAATGTCTCCAATAATTTTTATTTCAGAAAAGACATATTAACATATTTTCAAAAGTAAAAATTTGTCACTCCTTCTTTAGGATAATAAGCAAATATCTACTATAACAGAATAATGGTAAAAGAAGGGAAGGGGGATTACCCACACAGGATAATAATGGGGTAATATCAAAGAAAATAACATGTACCTGAATTACTATATATTTTAAAAGTGCTTCAAGAAAATAGCTTGTGAGATCTTCTTGTCCTTTATCTCCTGATTGTGGGGGGACAAGAGGAGTGATTTCCTCTATAGTAACTTGAGCTATCCAAAGACAAAAAAAATAAATAAATTTAACAATGCAATAATATAACCCAAATAACATTTAATTGCAAAACATATGCAATACTGCTTGAAAACAGTCTAATGATTAAACCTTGAAATAAATCTGTCATTCTGATAGTCCATCACAACAATCACAAACTTTAATAATCAACTCTTTCATGAACCCTTGATTGAGGGAATGTAACACAGGACTAGACAAAGAGATATGTAGGAATTACGAGTAAATAACATCTCACCCTCGCTGGTTTAGCTCAGTGGATAGAGGGTTGCCCTGCGGACTAAAGGGTCCTGGGTTTGATTTCAGTCAAGGGCACACACCTCGGTTGTAGGCTCAATCCCCAGCCCTGGTTGGGGCTAGTGTGGGAGGCAACGAATCAATGTGTCTCTCTCACATCAATGTTTCTCCTTTCTGTCTCCCTCCTTTACACACTCTCTAAAAATCGATGGAAAAATATCCTTAGATGAGGATTAACTAACACACACACACACACACACACACACACACACATTCAAAAAAAGAGTAAATAAAATCTTATTTTGGAAAGACCTTCTCACGTTATTTTAAAATTCACATTAAGAGCATCTATTACAAAAGTTCCATAATAAGATGAGAAACATAAATAAGAATGTGCTCGTTCATCAATGAAAAGACAATCTGATTACTCTAGGTCAGTGGTTCTCAACCTTCCTAATGCTGTGACCCTTTAATACAGTTCCTCATGTTGTGGTGACCCCCAACCATAAAATTATTTTCGTTACTACTTCATAACTGTACTTTTGCTACTGTTATGAATCGTAATGTAAATATTTGATATGCAGGATGTATTTTCATTGTTACAAATTGAACATAATTAAAGCATAGTGATTAACCACAAAAACAATATCTACACTAATAAAAGAGAAACATGGTAATTAGCGTACGACCGCTACCCTTCCCATTGGCTAATCAGCATATCCTTATGCAAATTAACTGTCAGCCAAGATGGCGGCCGGCAGCCATGCACTGAAGCGAACAGGGAGGCTTGCTTGCTCCAGTGATGGCAGACTCCAACGTTCCCCGCCTCACTTGCTGGCCTCTCAGCTGCAACTCTAAGCAACTATGTTGCAAATATAGAAGCTAAACAAAACCCTAGAAACCGGCTTTCAGTCAGCCGGGCTTCAGCCAGCCGGACCACAACATTGTATCAAATACAGAAGGTAAAGGCCAGAAACCTGCTTTCAGCAGCCAAGGCCTCAGAGCTAAAGCTGGCCCAGAATAGAAAAAAAGGAGCAGTTGGGAGCTTCAGTCACCCGCCAGCCTGAAAACGGCCCTCAGCCCCTCAGCCAGACTGGCCAGGCACCCCAGTGGGGACCCCCACCCTGATCCAGAACACCCTTCAGGGCAAACCAGCCAGCCCCCACCCATGCACCAGGCCTCTATTCTATATAGTAAAAGGGTAATATGCCTCCTGGCACCGGGATCAGAGGAGTAGCGAGGCTCCCGGCACCGGGATCAGCGTGACAGGGGGCAGCGCCCAAACCCCCTGAACGCCCTGCGGCTCTGTGTGTGACAGGGGGCGGGGTCACAACCTCCCTATCCGCCCTGCTTTGTTGGTGACAGGGGAAGGCGCCCCAACCCCCTGATCAGCCCTGCTCTGTGCCTGATAGGGGGGAGCTCCCCAACCCCCTGATTGGGCCTGCTCTGCGGGTGATAGAGGGCGGCGCCCCAAACCCCTCCCCCCCCAAGGGCCCTGCTCTGTGTGTGACGGGGTAGAGCCATAACCTCCCCATCGGCCATGCCCTGACTGTGACAGTGGTGGCGCCCCAACCCCCTGACCGGCCCTGCTCTGTG
This sequence comes from Myotis lucifugus, assembly GCF_000147115.1. Lineage (NCBI taxonomy): Eukaryota > Metazoa > Chordata > Mammalia > Chiroptera > Vespertilionidae > Myotis > Myotis lucifugus. Next base: position 3,751,107 of record NW_005871070.1, on the reverse strand, counting down.
GGTGATAGAGGGCGGCACCCCAACCCCCCTCCATGGGCCTTGCTCTGTGTGTAACGGGGTAGAGCCATAACCTCCCCATTGGCCCTGCCCTAAGTGTGACAGGGTGCAGCGCCCCAACCCCCTGATCCGCCCTGCTCTGTTTGTGACAGGGGGCGGTGCCCCAACTCCTCTATCAGCCCTACTCTGTGAGTGACAGGGGGGAGCTCCTCAACCCCCTGATCGGCCCTGCTCTGTGCATGACAGCGGGGAGCTCCTCAATCCCCTGATGGGCCCTGCTCTGTGCGTGACAGGGGGGAGCTCCCCAACCCCCGATCGACCCTGCTCTGTGTGTGACAGGGTACGGAGCCCCAACCCCCCTGATGGGCCCTGCTCTGTGAATGACAGGGGGCAGCGCCCCAACCCCCTGATCGGCCCTGCTCTGTGAGTGACAGGGGGCAGCGCCCCAACCCCCTGATCGGCCCTACTCTGTGAGTGACAGGGGGCAGCGCCCCAACCCCCCAATCGGCCCTACCCTGAGCATGACTGAGGGTGGCATCGCAACCTCCCAATCCACCCTGCTCTGTGCATGACAGGGGGCGGCGCCCCAACTCCCCAATCGGCCCTGCTCTGAGCCGGACCAGGGGCTGCACCTAGGGATTGGGCCTGCCCTCTGCCACCTGGGAGCAGGCCTAAGCCAGCAGGTTGTTATCTCCAGAGGGGTCCCAGACTGCGAGAGGGCACAGGCCGGGCTGGGGGACCCCCCTCCCCCCCTTGAGTGCACAAATTTTTGTGCACCTGGCCTCTAGTATATATATATATATAAAAGCCTAAGTGACCGAACGACCGTAAGGATCGTAATGACTGGTTGCTATAACGCACACTGACCACCAGGGGGTAGACGCTTAATGCAGGAGCTGCCCCCTGGTGGTCAGTGTGCTCCCACAGGGGGAGTGCCACTCAGCTGACCACTGACCCATCCCGGTGGCCCACCAGCCCGGCAGGAGCCACTCACTCCCTCAGTAGTCCTGCAGGTCCAATCTCCAGAGAACGAGCCAGGCACTGATGGACCAGGGCTGCTGGCACAATCCTGACATTGCCCCCGGCCTCCTGGAAGTTGGCCTCGGGCACCATAGCCGCTTCCCCTCCCTAGATGCTCAGCAAGCAAGAAACAATATAAAAGTGTCCTCCAGGTGGCTCCCCAACAACCAGCACGAATATTAATGGGACAGATTGGGTCCCAGACCAGCAAGGGCATCCCACTGCCTGCCTGGAGGGCCGATCGCATCCCAGGCACCCCCCCCCCCCCAACCCTGGGGACCCC
>NW_005871070.1:3728764-3749707 GCF_000147115.1 Myotis lucifugus | reverse complement strand
CCCGCTCGAGTGCACAAATTTTTGTGCACCGGGCCTCTAGTGTAATTATATATGTGTTTTCCGATGGTCTTAGGCGACCCACAGGTTGAGAACTGCTGCTCTAGGTAAAGACCATGCTTACTGTTTAAGGTAGCTCCTTTATTCAAAGGATGAAATACTAATTTCCCTCTCAAAAAAAAAAAGAAAAAGAAAAATTAACATCTTAGTTCCTTGATTGCAAAAGTGCACTTATAAAATAAAAAACTTTGATATATTTTTACTTCTCAGATGTTCAAAAATATTCATGATAACAAAAGCAAATTCAAGAAAGATCAACCCACAACTAGCTGAATTCTTTTCAATGTTTAGTAAGTAGCAGTACCTGGTTTAGTACAGGCAGATCTCTAAATCTATTCCTCAGTAACTATCAGCTAAGTAATTAAGCTCACAGAAATCAATTTTTTTTTCACAATCCTCTTTGCACCAAGTGAAACACACTTGTGCTTTTTAAAAAATATATGTTTTTTATTAACTTTTAGAGAGAGAGGAAGGGAGAGGAATAGAGAGAAACATCATTTAGAGAGGAACATCATCAACCAGCTGCCTCCTGCATGCCTCCTACTGGGGATCAATCCTGCAACTCTGGCATGTGCCCTGACTAGGAATCCAACTGTAACCTCTTGGTTCCTGGGTCAACACTCAACCACTGAGCCACATGGACTGGGCCATACATGTGCTTTAATGCACATCCAAATTAACTCAAGGATTCAAGATGATATGTGAGAATCAGATATCAGAGATAAATGTAAACAGCCTATATTAACTATGTATTTTTGATGCTTTGACACCAGGGCCTTGATGGCCCTGGACAGAATCTCTCTTCCACAACTACTTATTTCCCAGAGATAGTAAAGATAGGCCTGACAGTTCACCTTTTATATGCAAACCAATCAACCCAGAGCTCACACCTCCACTGCCTCCTCTACTTGGCTCACACTCAGGGCCACTATTCCTCTGACCCAATCACCCTAGGGCCAAGAACCAAACAACTCACCTCCCACACTCCATCCGACTAACCCTGGTGCTTCCCAGTATGGCCACCCTCCCTAGTGTGGCATGCCCTCTCTTCTTAGGAACTCTGAATAACAAAATATTTTTTTTTAATGGCAATTGTCTCCTGATCTGTTGTTGGCCTCACCATACCTGAATAATAATGAAACCTACATTTTAAAATATGGCCTTGGATTACTGTTAATAAATGTACAGACATTTAAAAATATATATATTATCAAACTACACAGAAAATTTTAAATACTAATGTATAAGATCTCATAATCTTACTTTCTTGAAGATTGAGTGGAGGATTAATGAGATTATCTAAAGTTCGAGGTCCATATTCGGATTGTGGTGCCGAAAATCCAGGGATTAAGCATGAAAACATCCAAAGCTGCTCTTTGCTACAGTTACTCTGAAGAGCTTGCAACCATAATAAGAAAAGACGAACACCTTCCCGCCTGATCTAAAATAAAATGAAAAACAATATTTTTACTTATCATGGAAATACTTTCTTCTTTTTAAGGCCAAAATCCTCTATAACAGGATTACAGAATGATGCTTTGCAAAAGATAGGTAGGAAAGGTAGAAAGAAGGTGGAAGGAGAAAGGGAGGGTGGATATAACACCCATGACCTTTCTGAAACCCTCAATATCTGTAAATCTAAATTCAAAGATTTTGTACAAATAAAGAATGAACTTGGCCTATAACAACTTAAAACCATCAGGTAATTTTTCATTCTACAATTTCCAATTGTAAAAAAAATCAGAAAATCATTTCCTTCTTGTTTACTTCCCTCTCCTTCCCTCCTTTACATAACCCCCAGTCTGATCTAAGAAGCAAGAAGAGAGAGGGCAATTACAGTTCCTTGCTATAATGAATTCAGTAAAAGGAGGAATGATTATGGGGATCTTGGTGAGCTAACTTGCGATTGTTCTTAAAAAGTTTTTCACTGTCTGAAATTATCTCATTTACTTATCATTTGCTGCTGAGCTGCAAAACAGGAATTTTGGCCTATTACTATATACTAAGTACCTAGAACAATGCCCTGTACACAAAAGACAATAAATATTTCAATCAATGAATGAATTCTCTCCCAGGAAAAGATTTTTTCTTTAATTCAACTCAGATAAGCAAAACACAAAGTTCTTCAATAACCTAACCTCACTGTTAGCTTTGGAAATTACCCTAACACAGCTCTGTTAACGACCACTGTCATTTATTTAACTGCTTCCACCTCATGGTTTAGCCAAATAGCAGAATAAAGATATAGGAAGGCTTTTTCCTTTGTACTGATACAACCACGTCTTGATGCCAAAAGTACCTACAATATGACTTTTATCTGACCTACAGCAAGATACTTTTGACTGGGTAGCTTCCCTTACCAGAGTACAAGGAGATAATAAAAAAGAAAAAAAATTTATATACATTCCCTACTTTCCTCTACAACTAAGAATAGCTGTAATAAATGAAGAATAATTTGCTGAATGACTAACTTTTGTCTTCTGGAGACCACAGAATAAAGTATTTCTGGCAGTGGCAAAAGTAAAATAGTTGTGTGTTTTTAACAATAGTTTTCCAATAGACTGGTCAACCTAGTATGTATTTTCATATTGAATATGTTGCTATATTTTAAGTGAATTCAGTTCAATTAAGTGGACTACAGACAATTCAAGATTCTTTAGAAAAAAGTAGATATAGGAAAATTACTATATGCTTTAGTTTTTAAAAAGTCATAGAAAAGAAATATAATAATATACCTTCAAGGAGTTTCCTGTGTGAAGTAGTTTCTTTAAAATCAATCCTGAAAAGAAAAAATTATTTTAAATATTCACATCTTAATTTTTCTAAATGTCAGAGTTCTCGGTCAGACTTGAAAACACTTTAAAACAAGTCCTTGGCAACCTCCAAATTATTCTTGGTGACCTTGCTGTCCCTCTGGCCATAATCTTGGGGCCAGAAGGGTATATAAAAAGTCACCTTTTTAACACGTGGCTTACTGAAATTAAACATGATATCATCTATTGAAACAAATTCTAAGCCCCCAAATTATATTTAATACAACAATCTATGTATATGTCTTATTTATACTGAGAATATAATTAAATATTTCTCCATCACTAATTCAAATAAAAAAACACTACAGAAAATTTAAATTTAGTTAAGCACATAAACATCTATAACTCTAATATTTTCTAAAAATATTTCCATTGTATTAATTTTTTCAAAATGTTCAAAACCATCAAGATATTCAAAACCATATTTTTTCTTTTAAATTACACGTTTCAAAACAACAATAAAATACTGAAATAACAATAAAGAAAAAAATAAGAAAAAAAAAAGAAAATACTGAAATAACATTAACATAAACCCAGAGGTCCCCATTTTTCTGAACAAATGTCAACAGTCCCATATTTTGTATACTTTCAAAAATTCATTTGTTCACATTATTTATAATGCTTTGCCTAACAGTACAAGTATCACTGAAGCCTCCTGTGAACCCATTCTGAGTCATTTTCCAGAAGAAACCATTACCCAGATTTTAGTATTAATTATTTCCAAAAATATTTTATATTATCACTACTTATTGATAAGTCCATAAAATATACAGAATTGTTTTATATTTTTAAAAACTTATTCCAGTAACAAGAATTTGTTCCACAGCTATTTGTTCTAATCCTGCATTGTTTTTTTATTTGTTCTAGGAACATTTACTAGTATGTATAAATGATCAAGCCTGTGACTTTATTTGGTTTAAATTTCATTTGTCATATAAAAATAAGGTTTAATGTTTCAACAAATTGTGTTGATTTGTCTGCATTCCCTTCCTTATGTTTGAACAAATTCAATTTTTTAAAGTAATACTATGTAAACACCAGTCATCAGCTCTCTTAAAAATCTATTAATGCAGTTTGGTATCATGTATTGGATCCTGGAACAGAAAAAGAACATAAGTGGAAAACTAATAAAATCTGAGTAAGTTCAAAGTTTAATTAATTGTAAAAACAAAACAAAATCTTATATATGTGGTACATACAAAACAAGTCATTCTACAGAAGTTGCTTTTCACATCCAACCTTACCTTCTGAAATTTATATTGATGTGTGTACTCTAGTTAATTCGTTTTAACTGCTGTATTATTCTATTCCATTGTGTGAATATACCATTTATCTTCTTAATGTTAGGACATTTGGCTCATTTTCAAAATTTTGCTATTCCCAAGAATATTATCGTAAATGTTTCTGTTCATGGCTCATTGTGTGCATGCGTTTCCCCAGAATACAAAACCAGGAACAAAATTACTCACTTTCAGCTTTACTAAGTATTGACAAACTCTCTCCACACATCTGAGAAAACTACTCAGTGCATAAGGGTGCTGTGGCAACACAAGAAACTGGCAAATGCTCTATTACTGCCAGTCTGAAGAGTGTTAAATATCTTAATGTTTTCATTTGATAACTCCTAGTAATATTCAGCATCTTTTCATTTGGCCATTCGAGTTTCTGCAAATGGCCTGAAACATTTTTTTGTATATTTTCCAGTTGGGTTATTTTGTTTTGTTTAATATGAGAGCTCTTCATACATACTGACTACTAATATTAAGTCACTTCTATGAATTAGAAATATATTCTCCCGAACAACTCAGCCATGTTTTTGACTGAGGGGATGAATTATTAGAATTATTAGAAATCATACAGAAAAAAAAAACTGGGGTAATATCAAATATTTGAGAAGTTAAAAAAGAAAAACACTCTTAAGTAAGCCATACAGGTCAAGGAGACCAAATGGAATATTAGAAAGTATTTTCAACTGAATGAAAATCAACTAGAGTTCCTGATTTATTTTCCTTTATATGTAAGACAAAAAAAAACCCAAAAAAACCACAAGAGTTTTAGCATTCTTCAGAGTGACAAAGAAAAATAACCACTATGTATAATCTCAAGTTAGACATTTATTGGAATACTAAAGGCCCGGTGCATGGATTCGTGCACTGGTGGGGTCCCTCAGTGTGGCCTGCAGGGATCAGGCTGAAACCGGCAGTGCAACTCCGCCTGCCACTCCTGCCTGCTGCTCCCACTCATCCTGGCCCTGCTGTGTCTGCCACGGGCTCGCGCCCAGTCAATCCCAATTGGGAAAGGCTCGGGCCATCGCAGAGGTGCTTGCCAGCCCTGAGCCCTGCGTCTGGCACCCATCGGTCAGCTGAGCGGCGCTCCAGTTGTGGGAGTGCACTGACCACCAGGGGTCAGCTCCTGCATTGGAGTGTCTGCTCTCTGGTGGTCAGTGCGTGTCACAGCAACCAGTCGTTTGGTCGCTTAGGGTTTTACATATATAAATTATCCTAATATATAAAAAACCCAGGGTTCATAACGACCAACAAAAGGCTCGACCGAACACCAAAAGTCAGTCCTGCAGTCAGTGCTGGGTTGCCCACTGCTGCCGGTGTGGGCACAGCGACCCAGCACTGACTGCCAAGGGGGCTGCAAATCAGGCCCAAAGAGAGGCCGGGAGAGGCAGGGTCTGATCCACAGCCTCCATGGCAGCTGCTGATCAGCATTGCCTTTTTCTTTCTCTCTGGGCTTCGCCAGCAGCCGCGACTCTCTCTTTCTCTGCAGGCCTCTGTGGGGGCTGCTGATCAGCCCCACCTCTGTGATCAAGCCTGGAGATAGGCCCGGAGACACTGACTGGCATAGAAACTGACCAATCAGATCCAAATTGACCAGCAGGGGAGGGCAGTTGGGGGTGAGATCAGCCCAGCAGGGGAGGGTGGTTAGGGGTGATTAGGCAGGAAGAGGCAGTTAGGGGCAATCAGGCCAGCAGGGAAGGGCAGTTGGGGGCGAGATCAGGCCGGCAGCGGAGGGCAGTTAGGGGCAATCAGGCAGGCAGGCAGAGGGGTTAGGGGCAATCAAGCAGACAGGCAGAGGCAGTTAGGGGTGATCAGGCAGGCAGGCAGGTGAGCGGTCCAGATTGTGAGAGGGATGTCCCCCAAGGGGTCCCCAATTGGAGAGGGTGCAGGCTGGGCTGAGTGAACGCCTCCCCCTCCATGCACGAATTTCATGCACCGGCCCACTAGTTAATCATAACTAGACAGCCTACAGGTCCTATGGAGATTCCTTAGGAGACACAATAATCTTCTAAACTTCAAATGTCTCAAAAAGTTGCTTCAAGACAACGTACAAGGACATTTTTATAAGATACAAAATAGGATTTCACTATTCCATTGAGCACCTTATTAGCAATTCATATGTCTTCTTTGGTATAATGCCCATTCAAATATTTTGCCGATTTTTAAAATCTGACTAATCTTATTATTGAGTTGTAAGAGTTCTTTATATATTATGGATGCATTATTTTTAGTCTCAAACTTTTATCTAAAAAGTTTAGCCCTGACCAGTTTGGCTCAGTGGATAGAGCATCGGCCTGCGGACTCAAGGGTCCCAGGTTCGATTCCGGTCAAGGGCATGTACCTTGGTTGCGGGCACATACCCAGTGGAGAGTGTGCAGGAGGCAGCTGATTGATGTTTCTCTTTCATCAATGTTTCTAACTCTCTATCCCTCTCCCTTCCTCTCTGTAAAAAATCAATAAAATATATTTAAAAAAATAAATAAAAAAAAATAAATAAAAATAAAAATAAAAAGTTTATACTAAAAGGTTCTATTTTAGAATTCTAGTCCCTGTATCAATACCCCTTCTATATGTCCAGAGGTGGTTGTTTTTTCTGGAATTGCTAATTGGGATAGATTACAAAGTCTCAGAGATTTCATTTGCTATAACTGATTAAGAAACGTAGGACCGCCATAACTGGTTTGGCTCAGTGGATAGAGCATCTGCCTGCAGACTGAAGGGCCCCAGGTTCGATTCTGGTCAAGGGCATGTACCTTGGTTTTTGGCACATCCCCAGCCGGGAGTGTGCAGGAGGCAGCTGATCGATGTTTCTCTCTCATCGATGTTTCTAACTCTCTATCCCTCTCCCCTCCTCTCTATAAAAAATCAATAAAATGTATTTTTAAAAAAAGAGAAAGAAACATAGGACCTAAATGAATCTGACTTGTTTTTAAAGACAAAGAAACACAATTTTTACACATGAACATAAGGGTTATAACATTCTACTTCAACAATATAGATCTGGTGGCTGTATATATATTCCCCACAAAAAGGGTAATGAGAATCACTAACAGTCAGTCCTGACATCATTGAGACAGTGAACCAAAGCCAGTAATTGCCTATCTGCAAATTCCTCTAGAATATGAGGGGGGCAAGTGTCTTATTATGACACCTTGAGAGCACTGTGATACTGCAATTGTTAAAGAACCAGACTCAAAACCAGCAAAGCATCTTGGTTTAGTACCTGGTAACAGAAAGTCTGTGACCTCCTATCTGCTTGGTCTCCACAGCAAGGTTCCCTCCCTCCTTCCCCCTCCCTCCACTTTTTCTTTTCAGCTTTGTTACATAATCTGAAAAGCTCCCTTTTGACCTTTCAAGCAGAAAGCTTAACTCTAGTTCTCCCCCTTTTTGTGTGGGGCAAACTACCAGTTGACTCTGCTTGCTTTCAAACCTGGAGCCATTGCTTCTCCTCTACTTGGCACTTTGCATTACCTTTTCATTCCTGGTTCACAAAGATATTTATTTTGATGCTGAGCATGCTTTTATTATTATTTTTTGGTGTTATAATATTACCATCATTGCTAATGTATTCAGAGTACAAGAACAAGTGAAACCACTCAACCAGCCTGGCTCAATGATTGAGTGTCAACCACGGGCCAATTCCTGGCCAGGGTGCATGCCTGAGTTGTGGGCTCGATCCCCAGAGAGGGTCGAGCAGGAGGCAGCCAATCAGTGATTCTCCTTTATCATTGATATTTTTATCTCCCTCTCCTTTTCTCTCTGAAATCAAAAATATATTTTTTTAAATAGAAAGGGGAAACAAAGAAATGTAATGTACCATTTTGACAGGAAGTCATCTATGTTTTTATCTTTTATTCCTAATAAGTCTAGTCCTGAATCATTTTTGTTTTTACTAAAGCATAAAATATGAATTAATTTCAAGTAATGACCAATCAATTGAAAAGCATTTTCTTATATTATCATTTATTTCAAATGTGAAATACACATTTAAATTACTTACCAATACTATGAAATTGCCATCGCTGATGAATTCTTTCCGGAAGAAGTTGTAAAATTTTCTAAAAATCAACATAAATAAAACAACAACAAAGAAAAAAGAATGAAAAGCAAGGAATGAGTCCACATTCTGTGCAATGTGAAAAATGAAAGAGCTTACACTAAAGCTTTAAGAGTTTCTTAGGTAAAAGGTAGTATTACAAATACAAGTTAGTCTTTGAGCTAAGCTGATAATACTGGCATTATTTCCGAAATGGCATATAATCAACATTGGAAAACCCCCAAAACAACAAACTATACTAATAAAGACATGAAACAGTAAATTAATTTTAACTTTTACAATGATGTGGAAAGTAAATATATTTCTCCATAGTGATTAAATACTAACTGCAAAATATTTCAAAATGCTTATTTAGCATTCTTAGAATTTCTGCATTGTGGATACTACTGATAAATTTTTAAACTCTTTCAGATGTTAAGATTTGTGACATTTTCTCTTTTCAAGTAATTCTTTCTGCTGTTTTGATAAATCATGAGAAAATATTTTGATTTCACAAAAATCCCATTAAATATTTATACTGAGTTAACGTATGCAAACCCAAAGGCACTTATGTGTTATGATAACTATAGGCTGAAGAACAAAATTTTTAAGTTCAAAAGACCTATTTAGTTAAGCTAATATAGGTTTCTAGTAATTGGAAATAAACACTTTTTACATATAATACTTTCATAATTTTGCCTTTAATTTCATTTACGTATTGCATATGTGTGGATTTTTCTAAATCCACAGCTGCTGTATGTACTATGCTGCTGAACTAAGCTCTCAGTACTCTACTTACTAAATGACACTTGTGTGTGTTTGGTGTTACTGCTGCTCTTACTACTATAGTTATTAGAAACACCATTAATTGGATGTTCATAAAGGCTAAATACTAAACTAGACACTTTATATAATTGTATCTTATTAATCTTCACACCCAACCTAAAAAGAGTTTATTAATCTCATTTGACAAATGAGAACATGCGTTAAGTAATGTGCTTAGGTTAGAAAGTAAAAGAGTCTGGCTGGTGTGGCTCAGTGGGTTGAGCGTCATCCCATGCACCAAGAGGTTGCTGGTTTGATTCCAGGACAAGGCATATGCCCGATCCCCAGTGAGGGGCATGCAGGAGGCAGCCGATCAATGTTTCTATCTTCTCTCCCTCTCCCTTCCTCTCTCTCTAGAATATCAATAAAAAACATATTTCTTAAAAAAGAAAGCAAAAGATATGCCTATTTTTAAAATTTGTGCTTTTATACTATTCTGCTCAAAGGATAGTTTACATGTTTTACTCTTCTCTCATATGATCTCACACAAGAAGAAGATGAAGAAATTACAAAGTTCTTCACAGATCAATGCTGGTCTCATATGAGATACATAAACTTCTTTACCTTTGCCCTCTTCATATTTCTCTCATAGTGAGCCAACAATTGCATAATTATAATTATTTTGAAAAACAATAAAATTATTTTGAAAAGACAACTTTATGACTATTCAAAAGCATTCCTAAATTATGACTATGAAATTATAATTTAGATTTAACCCCTTATAATATGTAAATGAACATGTCTACATGTTTTTATGTGGTTAATATAAAAATGAATGAAATTTTGTGTAGTCGTAACTGCACAGAAAACATCTTACATCATATTCTTAATATTACATAATGAAGTTTTTTAAATATATTTTTATTGATTTCAGAGAGGAAGAGGGAGAGAGAGAAAGAAACATCAATGATGAGAGAGTATCATTGATCGGCTGCCTCCTGCACACCCCCTACTAGGGATCGAGCCTGCAACCCAGGCATGTGCCCCTGACGGGAATCAAACCCAGGACCCTTCAGTCCACAGCCTGATGCTCTATCCACTGAGCCAAACCAGCTAGGGCAAAGTTTTTTTATTCCAAAAGGAAGAGATCACTTTATAATTTCTTCATTAAAAAAATTATCATTAGTCTCCAAAGGAATACTATTTATTGTCTCCATTATAAGTAGAAAACATAAGCACACAAATTAAATTTTTCAAAAGATGAAAACCCTGTATCTAACATCATTTTTTCCTAATAAAATTTAGTGCATCATTAAAGACAAAGATTACTGTTCAAAGAATTATATAGGGTGTACCAAAAATATGTATACATAAAATTTAAGTAATTATGAAGGCAGTGTTTATTAAAATACATTTCATTTTTAAAACCGAGCTATCAGCTGTTAGTGTGTATAAATTTTTGGGATACCTTGTATATCTACACTAATAAAAGAGGAACATGCAAATTGGTGTCACTCCGCTATGCCCAACAGCCAATCAGATGAGTATGCAAATTAACCCAACAAAGATGGTGGTTAATTTGCATATGCAGTCGCGAAGCGAAGACTGAAGACAACGTAGAAGGAAGCCAAGCGCTGCAGAAGGGAGCGAAGCTGCAGAGAAGCAAGCGGGGCAGTGGAGGCGGGAGGGAAGCAAGCGGGGCGGTGGAGGCGGGAGGGAAGCAAGTGGGGTGGCAGAGGCGGGAGGGAAGCAAGCGGGATGGCGAAGGCGGGAGGGAAGCAAGTGGGGCAGCGGAGGCAGGAGGGAAGCAAGTGGGGCAGTGGAAGGCAGGAGGGAAGCAAGCGAGACAGCGGAGGTGGGAGCAAAGCCCTCCTAGGCGGGTTTCGCTCCCTTCTCTGCTTCTCTTGGCCACAGGAAGCCCTATTCTTGCAGGTATCTTCCTGCAACAGGCCTCTAGTTACATATAAAAAAATAAATATTACTTTTTAATAGCAGATATATCTTGAAAAGCTTCTATTACCTTATTAATCATTTCAGTTTCCAGAATACAAAGCAAGCATGAAAGAACACTTTCTAGCAATTATCATGTTGCTTACTCTGTGGCTACTTTTATTCGTTTATTGGGAAACAATTCGGGCAAACACTTGAGGAGGTAAATATGAGCGATTTCTTCAGGGTTAATGACTAATGAAATTAAATGCAGGACATACCAAGATCAGTTACTTATATCTGGAACCTTGAAAAAAAAAAACTTTCTTTTTCTAGCTGTGACTAAATCAATATAAATCAACAGCTAAGAGAGATATCAGGTTGCTCAAATTCTTCTAACTATATCAAAATACAAAGCAATGAATTATCTTTAATTCACTGCACATAGAACAGCTCAATCTTTAAAAGTGATTTCCAAATTCTTTACTATGCCTTTTAAGCCACAGGGTCTAAACCTGACTTTCTCCAGATCTCTGAATTCTGGATAAAGATCAGAAAACTCCTATCACTGTTTGATTTCAAAGACAAAAGGCAGAGCAAAGAGTTATTTTAAAAGCAGGCATGCAGTGGGTGTGGGTGAGGGCACCCTAATTTTTATTAATGTGGTAAAAATAAAAGACAAGTTTTAGCAAAGTATCAAATGTTATTGTTTCCTTCTTTTTATTTAGCAATAAAGACTTGTCCTACACCACTCCAAAATAATATAGAACAATAGTTTATAAAATATTTAAAACTATTTTATACAAGTTTGCAATGAAAACTAGTTAAAGCAGAAACTATATATTCCTTAGGTATATAACAGTTCCATAAAGTTATCCTCTCAGGTAAAAATGTTTTAGAATTTTAAAAAACCCTGGCAGGGAAGGGAGAAACCAAGATGGCGGCATAGGTAAACACCTGAAAATTGCTGCCTCACACAACCACTTCAAAAATACAACTAAAAGATAAAAAGAACATCATCCAGAACCACAGGAAGGCTGGCTGAGTGGAAATTCTACAACTAGAAGGAAAGAGAAAAGCACACTGAGACTCAGAGGAGATGCGGAAGTAAAGTGCAGAGGTACGGAGGCACACGCGGAAAGGGCTGCCAACTGAGGATGCTGCGCACACGGAAAGTGCTGGCAACTGAGGACACAGTTGTCTTTTTCAATTGGGAGGGAGAACAAGCTCCCGACTGCTCTGAACTCCAGTTCTGGGTGAGTCTCTGGGGACCCAGACTCATACGGGGAGAAATTGGACTGTCTGGCAGCGGGCGGAACTGGAGGGCAGCTTTCTCTCAGAGGTGCTTGCAGCGATTACCGCAGGACACTGAGACCCCGGGCCTATTAGGGCAGGGCTGAGGATCAGCCATAGCTGTTTGCTCCGCCCTGTTGATTCCCTGAGACCCCGCCCCACCCAAGCTGTGCGCAGAGGCTTTTGCACATGAAAGGCCTGGCCCTTTGAGATCTAAAATTACCTAACAAACTGCAGCTGGGTCAGAGAGACCCAGAACATCCAAAAGAAGACCCAAGGCCCCACAGCAGCTTTCATTGCTTCACAGCTGGGACTCATCTGGGCACCTCCAAACCCCAAACACGGAAGAGGAATCTGCAGATCTCTCCGTAGCTCCTGCTGGGTAGCCTCAGGCAGAGGCTAAATTAGCACCTCCTTAGAGATCCAAGAGCCAGTGTACCCAGTGGTCAGATTGGGACCATCCAGATTACAACTCCTCAGATCCATAACAGACACACTCATTGGGCAGACTCAGTGAGCACCAAAGCCCCACTGAAGCAAGTCTTGCCTCATGAGGGTGTCTCCAGCACAGAAGTTCTCCCACTGTAGACACAGCTGATTCTCACAGACCATTGGCCTGGAGGTCAATTCTTCCCACTGATACCAACAACAATCAAGGCTTAACTACAACAAGACTGTGCACAAAGCCCACAAAGGGGTGCACCAAGAGTGTCCACCTCAGGTAATTGGGGAGGCTGAGCCACTGGGCCCTATAGGACACCTAGCACACAAAGCCACTCTATCAACACAGGGAAACATAAAAAATGCGGAGACAAAGAAACAGGTCACAAATGACAGAAATGGAAGAAAGCAAACTACTGGATATAGAGTTCAAAACCACGGTTATAAGGTTTTTCAAGAATTTTCTAGAAACCGCCGATAAATTTAGTGAGACCCTCAAGGATATGAAAAAGGACCAACTAGAAATTAAGCATACACTGACTGAAATAAAGAATAATATACAGAGATCCAACAGAAGACTAGAGGATCCCAAGAATCAAGTCAAAGATTTGAAATTCAAAGAAGCAAAGAACACCCAACCAGAAAAGCAAAAAGAAAAAAGAATCCAAAAATATAAAGATAGTGTAAGGAGCCTCTGGGACAACTTCAAACGTACCAACATCCGAATTATAGGGGTGCCAGAAGAAGAGAGAGAGCAAGATATTGAAAACATATTTGAAGAAATAATGACAGAAAACTTCCCCTACCTGGTGTAAGAAATAGACTTCCAAGTCCAGGAAGCACAGAGAACCCCAAACAAAAGGAAATCAAAGAGGACCACACCAAGACACATCATAATTAAAATGCCAAGAGCAAAAGACAAAGAGAGAATCTTAAAAGCAGCAAAAGAAAAACAATCAGTTACCTACAAGGGAGTACCCATACGACTGTCAGCTGATTTCTCAAGAGAAACTATGTAGGCCAGAAGGGAGTGGCAAGAAATATTCAAAGTGATGAATAGCAAGAACCTACAACCAAGATTCCTCTACCCAGCAAAGCTATCATTCAGAATTGAAGGTCATAAAGAGCTTCACAGATAAGAAAACGCTAGAGTTCATCACCACCAAACCAGTATTATATGAAATGTTGAAAGAAGAGGAGGAAGAAGAAAAAAGTAAAGATAAAAATTATGAACAACAAATACATATCTTTCAACAAGTGAATCTAAAAATCAAGTGAATAAAAAATCTGATGAACAGAGTAAACTGGTGAATATAATAGAATCAGGGTCATAGAAAGGGAGTGGACTGACAATTCTCAGGGGGAAATGGGTGTGGGGGTGCAGGAAGATACTGGACAAAAACTGTACACCTATGAATGAGGACAGTGGGGGGGTAAGGGTAGAGGGTGGGGTGAGAACCGGGGGAGCTGGGGGGGGCGGGGGAGGAACAACTGTAATAATCTGAACAATAATGATTTATTAAAAAAAAAAAACCCTGGCAGGTATGGCTCAGTTGGTTAGGCTTCGTCCCATGCATGGAAGGGTTGTTGGTTCAATTCCTGGTCAGGGCACATGCCAGGATTGTGGACTCGATCCCCTGATAAGGGGCATACAGGAGGCAGCTGATCGATGTTTCACTCTCTCCCTCTCCCCCACTTCCTCTCTAGTATCAATAAAAATATTATTTTTAAAAAACCCCATTTGTGTAAACCTCCCTCAAATTAAAATTTTCATTGTTTACAAACATATTTTTTATATATACATATATGTGTGTGTGTGTGTGTGTGTATACGTACATACATATATATATGTGTGTGTGTGTGTGTATATATATACACTAGAGGCTCAGTGCACAGATTCGTGCACTTGGGGGACCCCTCAGCCTGGCCTGCACCCTCTCGAAATCTGGGACCTCTCAGGAGATGTCAGACTGCCGGTTTTGGCCCAATCCCCAGGGAGTGGGCCTAAGCTGGCAGTTGGACATCCTTATCACTGCCATGGAGGCGAGAGAAGCTCCTGCCACTGCCGCTGCGCTCGCCAGCTGTGAGCCCGGCTTCTGGCTGAGTGGCGCTCCCCCTGTAGGAGCGCACTAACCACCAGGGGGCAGCTCCTGAATTGAGTGTCTGCCCCCTGGTGGTCAGTGTGCGTCATAGCAACTAGTTGTTCCGCTGTCTATTTGATTTGCATATTACCCTTTTATTATGTAGGATACTAATTTCCTGGTGTCAAATGTGTAAAAACATAATTGTATCTATACCTAAAAATAATATATGTACCTCAAAAAATAATTAAGAATTAAGGCAGGCATATTTTTTAGTTTAAAAAATGTAATTCAGTTTTTGAAAAGCACAGCAGATTCAGTATTTTATTTATTTAATATATTTGTATTGCTTTCAGTGAGGAAGGGAGAGGGAGAGAGAAACAACGATGAGAGAATCACTGATTGGCTGCCTTCCGCACACCCCACAATGGGGATGGAGCCCACAACCCAGGAATTTTCCCTGATTGGGAATCGAACTATGACCTCCTGGTTTACAGGCTGACACTCAACCACTGAGCAATACCAGCCAGGCCACAGTGTTTTATTATATAGTTTATAGTTCAATATATTCCTTTGTATGATCCAGGTACTACTTTTGTAAAGAAGAAAGATTAGCAGGTTCTTACCTCAAAAATAAAAAGTATAGCATCCAATTCCTCCCTTTGAGACTTGTGACCTAAAACATTTTTACAGAAAAATATTTTAAACATTATCATTTTATCCTCACTGTTAACAATCACTTAAATACTCTAACATGTCTCGCACTAAAATTTTTTCTGTGATTTTTTAAAATAAAATGGTTAAAAGTATATTCTGTTCAATGTGAACACAGTATCACAGCATCTCTGTCTACTCTTTTTCAACAACTAAATTTAGACTACACATATTTATGTCTAAAAACAAGTCATAATATATTGTGGAAAACTTTAAATGAACTCTGAAACTAAAAATATAAAAATGACTGCTCAAACCTGATACAAGCCTCTAGGGCAGACCAAAGAATGTGAGGAAACAAGCAAATCATCCCAGAAAAAGAGCAAATCTGCTAAGCCTTTTCAAAATAATAATAGTACTATGAACCCATAGCTGTGCAAGGAGTATTAAAAGCTGTCTGCCAAAAACAAAAAAGCAAAAGAAAAAAAAAAAACAGCCATTGTCCAAGAGTCTATTTTAAAGTGAAAATATATGACAATTATTGGAAACATCAACATAAACCAGAACCAATTATTAACATCTTACCTTTCTGTTTAAGACTAGCTTCAATGGTCACGAAATTCTCAAAGAACACATAATATATATGTGAAAAATGTTGGTCAAAAAACTGCTTGAGATCAATAGACTCTGCATTCTCTGAAAAATAAATGAAAACAATTTTAGTGATTACTATTTACAAATATATGTTAAATTATGTTCAGTAGATATGACAGTGACAAGTTTCCTTTAAAGATTTTAGCTTTAATTTTATAAAATGATTTAGTCATCATAATCTTCGTTTTGCAAAAGAAAACAATGTCTCAGAAAGACTTATTCAAAACCATTAACCAAACCAAAAAAAGAAGCCAAGTTCCATTTTTAATTCACAAATATGCTAACGTCTCCCTTAAGACAGTTTAGGGTGTCCTCCCCTGCTGGCCTGGTCACCCTTAAATCAGTATTTCCACGAGTAATAATGTATTGTGCCTAAAATACATGTTTTCTAAATAGGTATTTAACAACATGTTTTATAAATAAGTATTTTAAGTATTATAAAGCTTAAATACAGATAATAGGGCTCTAAAAAAACTGTCAGTGTAGTCCAGGACACACAAAACTAAACATACAAAAGTGGGCTTATAGTTGTGAATATGTGAAACAGAGTTTATTCTTGTATTAACTAGAGGCCCGGTGCATGAAATTCATGCATGGGGGTGGGGAGGGGGTTACCTCAGCCTGCACCCACTCCAATTGGGAACCCCTCACCCCTCTCACAATCTGGGACTGCTGGCTCCTAACTGCTCACCTGCCTGCCTGACTGATTTCCCCTAATTGCCTCTTCCTGCTTGCCTGATCTCACTCCCAACTTCCCTCCCCTGCAGGCCTAACCCCTCTAGCTGCCTGCCTGCCTGATCGCCCCTAACTGCCTCTGCCTGCCTGCCTGCCTGATTGCTTCTAACCCCTCTACCTGCCTGCCTGCCTGCCTGATCACCCCTAACTGCCTCTGCCTGCCTGCCTGCCTGCCTGCCTGATCACCCCTAACTGTCCTCCGCTGCCGGCCTGATCGCCCCTAACTGCCTCTGCCTCGGCACTCACCACCATGGCTTTGTCTGGAAGGAAGTCGGATGTCCAGAAGATGGCTGGTTGACCTGGTCTAAATAGTATATTAACCTTTTATTAGTATAGATAGATTATATAGGGTAGGATTGCTTAAATGGGAGGGGGGAGCCTTTTTCGGCAGGAGAAGATGCTCTTGGCATACAAAAATACATAATCCCTATATCTGGACTGATAGCCAGCCATATGCACTATACTGCCAAACTGGTCATTAAAAAATTGAACCGCTTTCTTACACTTTACACCAAACAGCTGTTGCCCTTAAAACCCCTCCTCAGCCCCCACCTTAGGTTCCACCTTCGCAGTTCACCCAGATTAGGTTCAGATTGGTTGGTTTCTATGCCAGTCAGCGTCAAAAGCTCCACCTCCTAGGCAGCCATTGGCTCCTGACACTTCACCCAGATTTGTTTCTGACTGGTCTGTTTCTATGCCAGTCAGCATCAAAAGCTCCGCCTCCTAGGCAGCCATTAGCTCCTCACACTTCACCCAGACTTGGTCCTGATTGGTCGGTTTCTATGCCAGTCAGCATCTCTGGGCATGATCAAAGACGGGGGCTGATCAGCAGCCCCGCAGAGGCCCAGAGAGAAACAGAGGCGCAGCTGCTGGTGAAGCCGGGAGAGAAAGAAAGAGGCAACGGCTGATCAACAGCTGCCACTGAGGTTGCAGATCAGACCCTGCCTCTCTCTCTACAGGCCTCTCTCCGGGCCTGATCCGTAGCCCCCCTTGGCAGTTAGTGCTGGGTCGCTGCCCCGACACTGGCTGCAGTCAGCGCTGGGTCGCCACAGCAACCCAGCACTGACTTCCGTGTTAGGTTGAGCCTTCGGTGGAGGCTTCGGTCGTTAAGGACCCTGGCTCTTTATATATACAGATTATTGTATTACTTGTTTGTATTACAACTGTAAACCTACTTTTGCCCACTCCTGTATAATTCTACCCACCCCTGTATAATTGTACCCACAGTAGAAAGTGTTAGAATCTGAAAATGAAGTGACAAAGTATAGTGCCAATTTAGAAACACAAAATTTCTTTCAAAGCTCAATGAGAGGTGAAAGTGGAGAAAAAAAATGCCTGAGGGACATATTCCTTATAAAGACTTTAAGGATAGAAGGACTCCTGGATATGAGTTGGTGGGGTTTAACGGGAAGGGCATTCTACACATAAACAAACACATAGAGTGATGACATGTTAAGTGTAATAGGATTCAGAAAAAATGATTCCATTTTGGCTAGAGTTTAAGAGCATTTTAATAAAAATGAAACACTGAAATTTCATCCCAACTAATTTCAAAAAGAGTTGCTGATTCGTTGACTTGCATATTTGCTACTGAAACCAAGTCTCAGTGTAGCCCCAATGCATTCATGGCACAGAATCAAAACCCCTGGAGATAATGCTTTCATTGTATACTTTATGACAGAATACCTGCAAGACTAAAGACATTCTACTCATTCTAAACACCTTTTTCCCCTTACCCACCTCTTCCGTGTCTTTCTTATTTTACCAACACATTTATGTCAAATCTGTACCAGTTCACACTCTCAATACCTGGCAGGGGAGGGCAGTTGGGGGAGACCAAGCCGGCAGGAAAGGGCAGCTGGGGGCAAGATCAGGCCTGCAGGGGAGGGCAGTTGGGAATGAGATCAGGCCAGCAGGGGAGGGCAGTTAGGGACAATCAGAGGTAGTTAGGGGCAATCAGGCCAGCAGGGGAGGGCAGTTAGGGACGAGATCAGGCCAGCAGGCGAGGGCAGTTAGTGGCGATCAGGCAGGTAGGCAGAGGCAGTTAGGGGTAATCAGGCAGGCAAGCAGAGGAGTTAGGGGCAATCAGGCAGGCAGGCAGGTGAGCAGTTAGGGGCCAGTGGTCCCAGATTGTGAGGGATGTCCCCCAAGGGGTCCCCAATTGGAGAGGATGCAGGCTGGGTTGAGGGAACCCCCCCCCCGCCCGTGCACAAATTTCATGCACCAGGCCACTAGTATGTATATAAAAGCCAAGCGACTGGAATGACCGAAACGACTGGTTGCTATGACACGCACTGTGGCCAGCCAACTGGCCCAATAGGGGGGCGCCCCCCCCCCAATTCGGCCCTTAACACTCCAATCAGGGGCAGGGGGGCTGGGTGGGCAACCATCTGTGGCCCCTCAGATCGGCTTTGGCTGGCCCCACCCAAGATCGGCCTCCCCAGTCTGATCAGGGGTGGGCCAGCCAGCCAACTCCTGCATCCCCTCTCCCCACACCGGCCCGGCCCAAGCGGCCCCATGGGGGGGGGGGCAGCTGGACCCCACCCATGCATGAATTCGTGCACCTGACCTCTAGTTAATAATAAAATAAACTATTATAACTTTATTATCTACACTAATAAAAGAGAAACATGGTAATTGGCGTACGACCGCTACCCTTCCCATTGGCTATTCAGCGTATCCTTATGCAAATTAACTGTCAGCCAAGATGGCGGCCGGCAGCCATGCACTGAAGCGAGCAGGGAGGCTTGCTTCCTCCAGGAACTGCAAACTCCAACGTTCGCCGCCTCACTTGCCGGCCTCTCAACTGCAACTCTAAGCAACTATTACTATGTTGCAAATAAGAAGCTAAACAAAACCGGCTTTCAGTCAGCTCCGGACCGCAACATTGTATCCATGTTTTCAGCAGCGAGGCCTCAGAGCTAAAGCTGGCCCAGAATAAAAAAAAAAAAAAAGAAAAAGAAAACAAGGAGCGGTTGGGAGCTTTTAGTCAACTGCCAGCGGGAAAACAGCCCTCAGCCCCTCAGCCAGCCTGGCCAGGCACCCCAGTGGGGACCCCCACCCTGATCCAGGACACCCTTCAGGGCAAACCAGCCGGCCCCTACCCATGCACCAGGCCTCTATTCTATATAGTAAAAGGGTAATATGTCTCCCGGCACCAGGATCAGCGGAGCAGCGAGGCTCCCGGCACTGGGATCAGCAGAGCAGCGAGGCTCCCGGCACCGGGATCAGTGTGACAGGGGGCAGCGCCCAAACCCCCTGATCAGCCCAATCCCCCGATTGCCCTGCAGCTCTGTGTGTGACAGGGTGCAGCGCACCAACCCCCTGATCGGCCCTGCTCTGTGTGTGACAGGGTGCGGCGCCCCAACCCCCCACCCCCCCACGGGCCCTGCTCTGTGTGTGACAGGGTAGAACCATAGCCTCTCCATCGGCCCTGCCCTGAGTGTGACAGTGGCGGTGCCCCAACCCCCTGATCGGCCCTGCTCTGTGGGTAATAGAGGGTGGCGCCCCAACCCCCTTCCACGGGCCTTGCTCTGTGTGTGACAGGGTAGAGCCATAACCTCCCCATTGGCCCTGCCCTGGGTGTGACAGGGTGCAGCGCCCCAACCCCTTGATCCGCCCTGCTCTGTGTGTGACAGGGGGCGGTGCCCCAGCTCCCCTATCGGCCCTACTCTGTGAGTGACGGGGGGAGCTCCTCAACCCCCTGATGGGCCCTGCTCTGTGAGTGACAGGGGGCAGCGCCCCAATCCCCCTGATGGACCCTGCTCTGTTAGTGACAGGGGGCAGCACCCCAACCCCCTGATCGGCCCTGCTCTGTGAGTGACAGGGAGCAGCGCCCCAACCCCCTGATCGGCCCTGCTCTGTGCGTGACAGGGGGTGGCGCCGCAACCTCCCCATTGACCCTGCCTTGAGTGTAACAGGGGGCGGTGCCCCAACCCCCCAATCAGTCTACCCTGAGCGTGACTGAGGGTGGCATTGCAACCTCCCGATCCGCCCTGCTCTGTGCATGACGGGGCGGTGCCCCAACTCCCCAATCGGCCTTGCTCTGAGCCTGACCAGGGGCTGCACTTAGGGATTGGGCCTGCCCTCTGCCACCCAGGAGCAGGCCTAAGCCAGCAGGTCGTTATCTCCCGAGGGGTCCCAGACTGTGAGAGGGCACAGGCTGGGCTGGGGGACCCCCCCCCCCCGAGTGCACAAAT
>NW_005871070.1:3724034-3726043 GCF_000147115.1 Myotis lucifugus | reverse complement strand
CCCAACTGTCCTCCCCCTCCGGTCTGGTCACCTCCAAATGCCTTCCCCTGAAGGCCTGGTCCGCCCCCCCCCCCAACTGCCCTCCCCTGCAGACCTGGTCCCTCACTACTGCCCTCCCCTGCTGGCCATCTTGTGGCGACCATCTTTGACCACATGGGGGTGACCATCTTGTGTGTTGGAGTGATGGTCAATTTATGTATTACCTCTTTATTATACAGGATAACTCAAAATCAGTGAGAAAAGAAAATCTTGAAAGCAGCCAGAAGAGCTCTGGCTGGATGGGTCGGTTGGGAGCTTCATCCCATGCACCAAAAAAGGTGTGGTTTGATCCCCACTTGGAAGTATACAGGAGGCAACCAATTGATGTTTCATCACTCTCACTCTCTTTCTCCCTGCTTCTCTCTCCTAAATCAATAAACATATCCTCAGGTGAGGATTTAAAAAAAAAAAAAGCAGCCAAAAGAAAAAAAGATATA
This sequence comes from Myotis lucifugus, assembly GCF_000147115.1. Taxonomy (NCBI): domain Eukaryota; kingdom Metazoa; phylum Chordata; class Mammalia; order Chiroptera; family Vespertilionidae; genus Myotis; species Myotis lucifugus. The sequence continues at coordinate 3,725,567 of NW_005871070.1, read as the reverse complement.
TATTACAAATAGAGTAATTAAGATAAAAATGACAACAGACTTTTTTCATCAAAAATAAAGCAAATAAGCCTGGCCGGCGTGGCTCAGTGGTTGAGTGGCGACCTATGAACCAGGATGTCACGGTTTGATTCCAGGTCAGGGCACATGCCTGGGTTACAGGCTCAATCCCCAGTAGGGGGAGTGCAGGAGGCAGCCAATCAATGATTCTCTCTCATCATGTTTCTATCTCTCCTCTCCTCCCTTCCTCTGAAATCAATACAAATACACTTTTTTAAAAAAAAAAATAAAGCAAATAAAAAGACAAAGCAACAATATCTTATAGACACATAAGGATAAGACAAAGGCAAACAGTTGTAATTACTCTACTTAACTTTTGCATTTTGGAGGTAGAACTTTTACAGTTACACATACATGATCTTACTTATTTCCCAGAAATATATTTTTTAAATAGGTGTATTAATTCAACTTTATAAACTATTTCTGGGAGAAGTTAGGTAACTTGCCCAAGTCACACAAAGCTACTAAATGGTTCCAAATTAGCTCTTCTGAGTCCACAATGAACAACGCCAGAATAGCCATACTTCACGCAATAGGCCAGAGCATAAAACTTGAATGATTTTTTCATCAAATGCATTCTGGAAGAATGGCATTTTTAAAGAATTACTTAAAAATACACAGTCAGAGAAACCAAGATGGCGGCATAGGTAAACACGGGAGTTTGCTGCCTCGAACAACCACTTCAAAAATACAACTAAAAGACGGAACGGACATCATCCAGAACCACAGGAAAGCTGGCTGAATGGAAGTTCTACAACTAGGAGGAAAGAGAAAAGCATACCGAGGCTCAGAGGAGGCGCAGTGCTGAAGTAAAATACTAAGGTTCGGAGTGCATGCGGTGCGGGCTGGAGGCTGAGGGCGCGGTTGTCGTTTTCAATCGGGAAGGAGTTTCAGGCTCTGAGCTCCAGTTCCGGGCGACTCTCTAAGGACCCACACTCATACGGGAGAAGCGGGACTGTCTGGCATCACTCAGAACCCTAGGGCAGCTTTCTCTCCTTGGGGCTTGCAGAGGCTACTGGGACACTGAGAAGCAGAGCCTCTGAGGGCAAGACTGAGAGCAGCCATAATTGCTAATCCCGCCCTGTTGATCCCGTGGGACCCACCCCGCCCAAGCCCTGCAGGGAGGCTTTTGCTGGATAGCCTCAGGCAAAGGCTAGATTAGCACCTCCCTAGAGATCCAGGAGCCAGGAAGCCCAGAGGTCAGAGTGGAACCACCCAGCTTGCAGCTCCGTGGAACCATAAAAGACACACTCAGGGGGCAGACTCAGTGAGCACCAAAGCCCCATCGAAGCAAGTCTAGCCCCAGAGGGTGTCTCCAGCACAGAAGTTCTCCCACCGCAGACACAGCTGATTCTCACAGCCAATTGGCCTGGAGTCAATTCCTCACAGTGATAACTACAACAATCAAGGCTTAACCACAACAAGACTGTGCACAAAGCCCACAAGGGGTGCACCAAGAGTGTCTACCTCAGGTAA
>NW_005871070.1:3709032-3722862 GCF_000147115.1 Myotis lucifugus | reverse complement strand
AGGGGTGTGTGGGTGAGTGAAGAGATTAGACAACAATCGTGCCCCTATGGATGAGGACAGTGGGTGGGGAGTGAGGGCAGAGGGTGGGGTTGGAACTGGGTAGAGGGGAGGGGTAGAGGGGAGTTATGGTGGGGAAAAAGAGTAACTAATGTAATAATCTGAACAATAAAGATTTAATAATTAAAAAAAAAGGTCAAAAAAAAATACACAGTCCTCAGGTGGCTAAGATGAATTATTTAACGTTTTAGAAGCATTTAGACTACTCATATGTATACTACTCTAAAGTAGCTTTACTTACATTGGTTGATTATATCAACTCTTAATCACAATAATTAAAAGTTCACTAATTAAATTCATTTATAATAAATAGTAAACCATTCCATCACATAGTATAAAGAGTTAAGCACCACTCATAAGTTGGTATAAATTGGTAACAACTACTTTCCTTACAACATATAGTAAAGAAAGAAAGGAATTCTGATATGGGTATAAAGATGGGGAGAAAAAATTATATCCTTTACTGAGTAGTATCCACTCATTAATAAGGACTGGGCTAGACATTTTTCTTTATTTTATTCATCCTCACAGAAACTTTAAAGACCAGATTGGCTACCATCAGATGAAATCAGGCACATTCAGGGTGGTATGACCATAGACATAAGAATGGCTACCATCAATAAATCAACAAACAAGTGCTGGCAAGGATTTGGAGAAAAGGGAAACCTAGTACACTGCTGGTGGGAATGCAGAGTGATGCTGCCACTGTGAAAAACAGTGTGGAGTTTCCTCAAAAATTAAAAAATAAAACTGCTGTTTGACCCAGTGATTCCACTCCTGGGAATATATCCTAAGAATCCTGAAACACCAATCAGAAAGAATACATGTACCCCTATGTTCACAGCAGTGTTACTTACAAGAGCTAAAAACTGGGAACAGCCCAAGTGCCCATCAGTTGATGAGTGGATAAAAAAGCTGTGGTAGAGAACAAAGATGGCAGCATAGGTAAATGCCTGTACTTGCTGCCTCCCACAACCACATCAAAACTACAACTAAAAGACAAAATGGATATCATCCAGAACCACAGGAAGGCTGGCTGAGTGGAAGTCCGACAATTAGAGGGAAAGAGAAAAGAGCATCTAGACTGGCAGGAGGTGCAGAGGTGCGGAAGAGCAGAGGTACGGAGGCAGGCGAAACAGGCTGGCAGCTGGGTACGCTGTGGTCTTTTTCAATCGGGAGGGAGATACAAGCTCCCGACTGCTCTGAAATCCAGTTCCTTGCGAGACTCTGGGGACCCAGACACATATGGGGAGAGACTGGACTGTCTGGCATCGGGCTGGAACACGAGGGCGGCTTTCTCTCAGAGGTGCTTGCAGCGTTCACTGTTCCTGCAAAAGGCCACAGGACACAGAGACCCATAGACCTATCGGGGCAGGGCTGACGGGCAACCATTGCTGTTTGCACCACCCAGTGATTCCCTGAGACCACGCCCCACCCAATTTACAACCCCACCCAACCTGTGTGCATCAGCTTTTGCATATGAATGGCCTGGACTTTTGCAACCTAACCTAACAAACTGCAGTTAGGTCAAAGAACCCCAGAACTTCCAAAAGAAGGCCTAAGGCTCATCAGCAGCCAGTATTGCTTCACAGCTGCGCCTCATCTGGGCACTACCAAACCCCATACAAAGTGGAGGAATCTGCATATCTCTCTGTAGCTCCTGCTGGCTGGCCTCAGGGAGTGGTTGACTTTGCATCTCCTTGGAGATCCAAGAACCAGTGTACCCAGTGGTCAAAGTGAGACCACACCAGATTACAACTCTTCAGATCCATAAGAGACACACTCAGGGGCAGACTCAATGAGCACCAAAGCCCCACTGAAGCAAGTCCTGCCCCATAAGGGTGTCTCCTGTGCAACAGAAGCTGGTCATCACAACCAATTGGCCTGGAAGTCAATTCCTCCCAGTGATACCAACAGCAATCAAGGCTTAACTACAACAAGACTGTGCACACAGCCCACAAAGGGGTGCACCAAGAGCGTCCACCTCAGGTGACTGGGGAAGCTGAGCCACTGGGCCCTATAGGACACCTAGCACACAAAGCCACTCTACCAACACAGGGAAGCAGCCAAAATGCGGAGACAAAGAAACATGTCACAAATGAAAGAAATGGAGGAAAGCAAAATATTGGATGTAGAGTTCAAAACCACGGTTATAAGGTTACTCAAGAATCTTCTAGAAACCTCCGAGAAATTTAGTGAGACCCTCAAGGATATGAAAAAGGACCAATCAGAAATTAAGCATACACTGACTGAAATAAAGAATAATATACAGCCGAAACCGGTTTGGCTCAGTGGATGGAGCGTCGGCCTGCGGACTGAAAGGTCCCAGGTTCGATTCCGGTCAGGGGCATGTACCTGGGTTGCGGGCACATCCCCAGTAGGAGATGTGCAGGAGGCAGCTGATCGATGTTTCTCTCTCATCGATGTTTCTAACTCTCTATCTCTCTCCCTTCCTCTCTGTAAAAAGTCAATAAAATATATTTTAAAAAAAAGAATAATATACAGAGATCCAACAGAATACTAGAGGATCCCAAGAATCAAGTCAAAGATTTGAAATATGAAGAAGCAAAAAACACCCAAATGGAAAAGCAAAAGGAAAAAAGAATCCAAAAATATGAAGATAGTGTAAGGAGCCTCTGGGACAACTTCAAGCATACCAACATCCGAATTATGGGGGTGACAGAAGAAGAGAGAGAGAAAGATATTAAAAACCTATTTGAAGAAATAATGATAGAAAACCTCCCCTATCTGGTGAAAGAAATAGACTTACAAGTTCAGGAAGCGCAGAGAACCCCAACCAAGAGGAATCCAAAGAGGACCACACCAAGACACATCATAATTAAAATGCCAAGGGCAAAAGACAAAGAGAGAATATTAAAAGCAGCAAGAGAAAAAGAGTTAATTACCTACAAGGGTGTACCCATACGACTGACAGCTGATTTCTCAACAGAAACTTTGCAGGCCAGAAGGGAGTGGCAAGAAATATTCAAAGTGATGAATAGCAAAAACCTACAACCAAAAATACTCTACCCAGCAAAGCTATCATTCAGAATTGAAGATCAGATAAAGAGCTTCACAGATAAGAAAAAGCTAAAGGAGTTTATCACCACCAAACCAGTATTATATGAAATGCTAAAGAGTATTCTTTAAGAAGAGGAAGAAGAAGAAAAAGGTAAAGATAAAAATTATGAACAACAAAGTGACAACAAATATCTATCAACAAGTGAATCTAAAAATCAAGTGAATAAAAAATCTGATGAACAGAATAAACTGGTGAATATAATAGAAGCAGGGGCATAGAAAGGGAGTGGACTGACAATTCTCAGGGGGAAGCGGGTGTTGGGGGTGGGGGAAGAGACTGGACAAAAATCGAACACCTATGGACGAGGGGAATGCAAGGGTGGGGGTAAGGACATGGGGTGGGGTGGGAACCGGGTGGAGGGGAGCTATGGGGGGAAAAAGAGGAACAACTGCAATAATCTGAACAATAAAGATTTTTAAAAAATATATAGCAATACTCTTCTAAATATATCTAAAGATTCAACCTAACCTCTATTGAAATCCTAAGTGGCTTTTTGCGGAAGTTGAGAAGTTGATCCTAAAATTCATAGTAAAATAAAAGGGACCAAGAATAATCAAAACAATGTTGGAGGAAAAAAATAGATATACCTCTGGTTATAAAGTAAGTATTGGGTGCCCTAACGGGTTTGGCTCAGTGGACAGAGCGTCAGCCTGCGGACTCAAGGGTCCCAGGTTCGATTCTGGTCAAGGGCATGTACCTTAGTTGTGGGCACATCCTAGTAGGGAGTGTGCAGGGAGGCAGCTGGATCGATGGTTTCTCTCTTATCAATGTTTCTTACTCTCTATTCCTTCTCCCTTCTTTCTGGAAAAAAATCAGTAAAATATATTTAAAAAAATAAAATAAGTATTGTAAAATAATGTACAATATTGTGACTATAGTTAATACTGTACATTGTGTGTTTGAAAGTTTCCAAGGTTAGATCTTTTTTTTTTTTTAAAATATATTTTATTGATTTTTTTACAGAGAGGAAAGGAGAGGGATAGAGAGTTAGAAACATCGATCAGCTGCCTCCTGCACATCCCCCACTGGGGATGTGCCCGCAACCAAGGTACATGCCCTTGACCGGAATCGAACCCGGGACCCTTGAGTCCGCAGGCCGACGCTCTATCCACTGAGCCAAACCGGTCAGGGCCAAGGTTAGATCTTAAAAGTTTTCACAAGAAATAAACTTTGCAATTATAATATGATGACATGTTAACTAGATTTAGTGTGATGATCATTTTGCAGTATTTACTAATAGCAAGTTTCATATTTGACGTTTCTTTTATTATTTCATTATCTCCTTTACTCTTTTGCAGTTGCCCAAAACCTAGCAAAGCACTCTATATCATTACTTATTTGTTCAGATCCACCATTTTCAGATTTTTAAAGATGAATAATAATTTTTCTTAAAAGCATTTTACAAGAAATGGCATGTCTAAAATAAGTGGCTTATAGTAATAACCAACTTTCCCCTAGAAGGCTCTAAGAACAACTGACAAAAAAGCACAGATGACCAGAAACCTTGAAGCTACTGATTTAAAACTAGTGACCTGGTGCAAGGATTCATGCACACTGAAAGGAAATTAATTAGAAGGTGGCGGGTGGGGCAGAACTGGGCGAGATGGGCTGGACACACCCTGGTGCTAACCTCCTGTGATCCCTCCCTGGCCGGCTGCACCTGGGGTGGCGCAGTGGCTCAAAGGGCATCTGCAGAGTGAGCAGGGTCCCTCCGGCAGGTGGGGTCCCTTGGCCTGGCCTGTGGGGATCGGGCCAAAACCGGCTCTCCGACATCCCCCCAGGGGTCTCGGAGTGCAAGAGGGCACTCTGCAAAGTTGCTGTCGTACAGGGTGTGGAACGCAAACGCAAGTGTGCAGTAAACCATATTCAGGGCCAACAGTGCCCCAGCATCAACATAATCCACTGCCGAAGGTGGAATCTCGCAGCCCCGTGAGGAATCAGGTTCCCTTCTCTCTGGTTTTTGGGTGCGTCATTTCCTTTGATTAATTCAATTCTTCTTTGTTTTCCCAAAATGTTACTTTTAAATAATTTTCTAATTTACCCTTTTTAAAAAAATAGTTCAAAGACTGAGAATAAAGTACAGAATCTAGGCCAGGGGTCCTCAAACTACGGCCCACGGGCCACATGCGGCCCGCCGGGTGTTTTTGCCGCCGCTGTGTGCATAGGAATTTGTTCATAGTTTTTTTTTAAACTATAGTCCGGCCCTCCAACGGTCTGAGGGACAGTGAACTGGCCCCCTGTTTAAAAAGTCTGAGGACCCCTGATCTAGGCCATCATGAAAATCAATCAGGGGTTTGTACTCTATCTCTTAAGAATAAATTTTTACTTGACTTTCAAAGGTCATAATAGCTCTGATTCAATTTTATCACCATTAAGTTTCCAATTAAAATTCAAATAATGTTTTTAATTCTTCCATAAATTCTGTGCTTCAAATGCATTTTTTTCATGTAATCTTCCAACAATATCTAAGGTAATATTACTTTAATTTTATATATAGGTAAATTATCTATGTAAGTATTAAATAAATAATAGCTGAGATCAGAATCCAGAAACTCTGACGTTCTCCACTATATCTTCCTACTTACTAGCTATTTAATACTCAAGTTTCTTGGGGATTAATTACTCTCTACCACATTGGCTGTTGCAGGGATTAAGTCAGGTAATACATGTAAAATGCTTGGTCCAAGTCAGCCACATAAAAGTGGCCAACAATATTAGCTATCATTACCAATATATGACAGCTGCTTCTATAAAAATGTTCACTCCTTAAAAATTTCTCAAAGATAGTGAAGAAATGAAACCATATCTGAAATGCACTTTTGTGAAAAAGTTGAATTATTTACTTAGTAATTATTAGAATGCTAAAAATCCTGAGAATAATAATACTCAGCTGTAAGAATATACTTAAATTCTGAAATCAATCCATAATAATGAGTATTTAAATTGGTTCAAATTTTTTCACTATTCTGAAAATCAGTGCACAGATCCTACAAACATTCTCAGAATACTAAGAAATAAAAATGGTGGTTTCAAAGGGTATACATATGTTCCTTTTAAGATGTTGGTAACTTTGACAACTTTATAATCTTTTCTAAATTTTATAAATTTTTAACGGCCCATAAACTAAGAGAATTAACTATTTTAAACATGTTGCAAATGTTTCTTAGTTTGCAATTCCTGTCTTTTGACTCTGTTAATGATGAGTTGTACTATTAGAAATTTAAAGTATTTTATATAGGCAAATTTATCAATCATTGCTGTGACAATTTCTAAGTTTGGTGTAAATACTAAGATTGGCCTTCCCTATTCTAACATTTAAATATATCAGCCCAAGTTGGTGTGGTTCAGTTGGTTGAGTGTTGCCCTGTGCACCAAAAAGTCACTGAGTTTGATTCCCAGTTAGGGTCCACACAGGAGGCAGCAGACTGATGTTTCTTTATCTCCCTCAGCCTTCCTCTCTCTCTAAAATCAATAAGAAAAGCCCTAGTTGTTTTTGCTCAGTGGTTAGAGTGTTGGCCTGTAGACTGCAGGGTCCTGGGTTCAATTTTGGTCAAGGGCACATACCTTGGTTTCAGGCTTGATCCCTGGCCCTTGTCAGGGTGTGTGCGGGAGGCAACCAATTGATGTAACTCTCTCTCACATCGGTTTCTCTCTCTCTGTCTCTTCCCCTCCTTTCCACTCTCTCTAAAAAAGTCAAAGGAGCCCTAGCCTGTTTGGCTCAGTGGATAGAGTGTCGGCCCTTGGACTAAAAGGTCCCAGGCTCGATTCCTTCCAGTCAAGGGCACGTACCTTGGCTGCAGGTTCCCGGGCCATGGTTGGGGTGCGTGCAGAAGGCAACCAACTGATGTGTCTCTCTCACATCGAAGTTTCTCTCTGTCTCTCCCTCTCCTTCCACTCTCTCTAAAAATCAATGGAAAAATGTCCTTGGGTGAGAATTAAGAACAACAACAAACACACACACACACACACAAAACACAAAACAAACAAAAAGTCAATGGAAAAATATCTTCGGGTGAGGATTAGTAAAAAACAAAACAAAAAATCTTAAGAACATATTTAAAATAAATAATAAAATATGCTTATTTTTCCTTCTAGTTTATACTGAAGAATTAGAACTATTTAGATTTTATTCTGTTATAAGATATAAAGTACTGATTTGTGTGTTTTTATCCAAGTGACATTCTTTCTTCTGGACCTTTATCAAAGTCACCTTTTAATGAAGTACTAGTCACATGAGTTCCTTCTGTAGGAAACAGACTCATCCTTTTTAAATTTAACATCCTTTAAAAAAATGTTTTTATTGATTTCAGAGAGAGGAAGAAAAAGAGAGAGAGAGAGAGAGAGAGAGAGAGAGAGAGAGAGAAACATCGATGAGAGAGAAGCATTGATTGTCTGCCTCCTGCATGCCTACTAGGTATTGAACTGAGACATGTGCCCAGACCGGGAATCAAAGCATGACTTCCTGGTTCATAGGTCAACACTCAACTACTGAGCCACACTGGCTGGGGCTTAACAACCTTTTTAAAAATTATACATATATATATATATATTTTTATTAACTAAACAAAGGAAGGAAGGGAGAGGGAGAAAGGGATAGAAACATCAATGATGTCATTGATTGGCTGCCTCCTGCACACCCCTACTGGGGATGGAGCCCACACCCCAGACATGTGCCTTGACTGGGAATCAAATAGTGATCTCCTGGTTCATAGGTCAATGCTCAATCACTGAGCACGCCGGCCGGGCTTAATATACTTTTTATTTATTTTTTTTTATTATTTTATTTTATTTTTTATTTTAATTTTTTAACATCCTTTTTAAATGTACTATCTTGACTACCAAAAAAGTGTACAAATCTTTCTTAGAGAAAAACATAAAATTTTAATCACCTTCTTCTCTATGTCTATCTACAGGTCAGTTTATTCTGTTAAATGAGGAGTGAGGGGTGTATACTTTAAAACTAACATGTTGTTAGGCTCATTGGACATAAGTTTTCTAATAATTAGATGTTATATAAGGGTCATGAAGATTGCTTTCAATAATGAGAAAGATTATGATAACCTCTGCCATAATGCCATAAACATTTTTCAGTTAATGTTCTGTGTGGATTTTTTTGGTATGTTTGTTTTTCATTGTTTTTATATTTTACATAGTGTTGACTTTAGATTCTGAACCATTTTATTTTACTTTATTTTCTTTTATTTGCACAGGTACTAAAGACAACCCAACGTTTATTTCTGATGAGAATGCTGACTTTAAGTGTTTTTTATTTTACAATTGTCAACTGAAAGGAAATTGCTCTCAAAAAAGCAACTTTGCTCTCCTCATACCTAACATATTCATTCATCATGCACTATATACTATTTACTGAGTATTATATGCCAGGCACTATGCTGAGTCTAGCGACATGAAGATAAAAAGTACACCTCTGCCCTCAGGAAGGTATGAAACTAAATAATTAATTATAATAAAATAAACAAATCACTAGAAGTAAATATGTACAATGCAGAAAAAAAAACCTGTACCTACTTGGTAGGGAAGGAAGATTAGAAGCTTTCAGGTGTAAGACTAAAGGGTAGGTATTATGGTACAGTAATATTATTAGCAAAGGCATAGACATCTCAGAAAGTGATTTCTGGTTCAATGTTACTGAAATGGAAAGTACCAGAGAGGGGTAACAAGAAGCTAAAGAGGACAATATGGTAGACAAAGATAAATTTATATTGGGATACTTGGAGTTTGAGGTGTCTGTGGGACACCCTAACATCTATTTACCTTTTTCAATCAACGTTGTAAAAGATAAAAAAGTAACCTGGAGATTGGTGATACCATATACAGAAATAGAAGGGGGAAAAAACCCACATTTAGATTGTGTAGACATTTCATTTTGGAAAGATTAGATCTAACAAACGTACTAGTCACCTATTTCTCTATTTTCTCCAATGTCTATTTCTATCACAATAGTACTTCTAAAAGAAGACACATTAGATAACATATGAACACATATACACACAAATTGTGATGGGAATTAGAATGAAGAAAAAGTGTTTTAACAACAAAAAGCATGCTATCTTTACTAAGACATTGAAAACGTGTAACCCATCATGTTTCAGTTTTCACTTTAGCTGCTAGGAAATCTAAGAACCAAATTCAATGCCTACAGCTGTAATCAGCTCATCTCTGAAATCTGATAATGTTTCCTTTCTTTAAGTAGTAGGTATTCAGTTGCTTATCACTAACTGTGCTATTTCACATTTTATTCAGTCCTATAAGCCATATAAAACCCTTTAGATGCAATAGAATCATTTAAAAAAAACTGTTAATGCAAAGATGACTTGCAGTATTTGAAACAGCTTGTTTTACTAAGCAAATTAATCAGTAACATTGTTTATGAAGATAACTTGCTCAGTAAATCACTTCATCAAAAATAACAAAGATAAAGTATTTCAGAGGTCAAATTAATTTTTCAAATCAAATTTTCAAATGAGTGATATTCAAATTAAAGAACATAAATTAAAGGGTATACAAATATTAAATACAAAAGGGTCTAATGTCATGCATATAAAATTAATAATTTTGCATTATCAAATCCTTAAAACATAAAATGCCACATTAGTTTCTTTTTATAGGCAATTTATAGTTTACAATGATGCATGCATTTTCAGATTTCCAGCTATATTGGTTCCAAGTTAATCTATACCATTTTTAAGTTATTTATTTAATGAGCATACAATGTTTGCTTCTGTCCTTATATATTACCACTTATACCTACTGAACATGAGTGTTCATGTTCCTGATTTAAGATATTTTAATATAATTTTCATTGTATTATATTGAAAAATTAATATATTCAGGTTTGAGGTATATCAGATATATTGCACTAATCAACTGATTAAAAATTTCTTCTCTAAATATAAAAAAGTAAAAAATGGGAACCAAGTTGCTTTCTATGAAGCCAATTTTCAGTCTCATTCACTTAAGAGAAACTCTTATTATCAGCATCTGATATCCAGTGTCTTGAAATCTGTTATGTTTCAGGATTTTGGGGGTTTGTTTGTTTGTTTGTTTGTTTCAAGCAGGTGTGGACATTAGATAGAGTAATTGTGATAGAGAACAAACAAACAAAATGCACTTTGACTTCTCCTACTTAAGAATTTCCAAGCCTTGGTGAGAGGAAAGAAACTCCAGGCAGAGCCAGTGATATCCAGGAGTTGAGAAAATGGCCTGAGAGTCCAAGAAGACCAAGGTAATTAAGAGATCACAGAACAGAGCATCAAAAAGGAGAAAGCTGCATACAGTGAAAACCCAGGGAACTGGAGAATCCCTTTCCAGTATGATCACACCTTGTAAGGAAACTTCCCAAGAGAGGAGAAAGAACTATGTGAAAGAATTTGAGAGAACAAGTACCAGATTCTTACCTAAGACCAAGAACAGTGCCTGTCCCTAAGAGCTGGGCTATAAAAATTATTCCTCATAATTTAAAGAGTATTTTGGTAGAATATATACAAAGGTATTAACACTCATGTAGATAGTAATTAGCCCTAGATGGACCCATTCAACAAATTGTAAAAGAACTGAAATGATCAAACTGTTTCAAGGCAATTTAATAGCACCACCCCCCCCCCAAAAAAAGCTCAAGACTTAATAATAATACAAAATTATTTAATAACTAAGAAGGTAAAATTCATAATATCAAACCATCCAGAGATTACTCAACATACAAAGAAGCAAGAAAACAACCCAGGATGAAGAGAATAATCAGCTGATTGAAACTGATGCAGATTTGACAGATGTTTGAATGAGCAGAGAACTATTGTTACTTTAATGGTATTTTGTAGACACAATAATTAATACATACTGACAATATAACTTGCACACATAATTTAACATATACAAAATGAACTAGATGAAAACTATAATGTCTGAGATGAAAAATAAACTGGCTGACTGCATATAGCAAAAGAAAAGAGTAGTGAACTTGAAGACATAGAAATAGAAACTATCCAAGATAAAACAAAGAGAATAAAAAAATTAAAAGAATGTCAGTTGTTTTCCTGCTATGAGACTTTCCAATATACTAATAATACTTTCTAATAACCTAATCTAATATTATAGTTACTAAACCACTCATAAATTTCAAAAAGGGATGGGAGAACTAAGTAGGGGAAAATGGCTAAAATTTTCCCAAACTTTATGAAAACTATAAACCCACAATCTAATAAGCTCAATGAACCCCATGCCAAAAAATATTTTTAAACTATACTCAGCACATATTGCTCAAAACTAGTAATGAAGAGAAAAATCTTAAAGGTAGCCAAAAAATGAAAATGATGTAAACATAAAGTAAGATAGCAGAGTTCATATCAGAAACAGTACGAGCACAAAGACAACAGAATAAAATCTTTAAGGGACCAAAGAAAAAAAGCTACCAATCTAGAATAGTAATAAACAAAGCAAATCTTTCAAAAAAGAATGCAAAATACATTTCACATCAACAGGATCATAAAGAATCCATCAGGAGATCATCACAGAACAAAGGTATCCTTCAGATAGAAACAAAATGATAATGGATGGAAGGAAATATCTGTCTCTGCAAAGAAATGAAGAATGCAAGAAATAGTGCTATACGGGTAAATATATGCTTTTATCTTATTTTAAAGTCTTTAAAAAAATAACCGTTTACTTAAACAAAATAAAATAGTGTAGGTTTTACAACTTGTATAAGAAAATGACCGAAAAAGCATAAAAGCTGAGGTGAGAAATGGAAGTACACACTTGTCAAGTTCTTATCCTATCTAATAAAGAGGGAATATGCTAATTGACTGCCCTGCCCTCAAAGACGGCAGCACCCACAGCCAGTAAGGAGGGAATATGTTAATTTGCTGCCCCGCCCTCAAAGATAGCGGCGCCCACAGCCAATAAGGAGGGAATATGATAATTGACTGCCATGCCATCAAAGATGGTGGCACCCACAGCCACAAGATGGCGGCACCCAGTCCCCTCAGCCCTGCGGGGGTGGCAGGGGGGCCCGGCCGCTCCGCGTGCCTGCCTCCGGAGACCTCCAGCCCCCTCAGCCCCCTAGCCCCCCAGGGCCAGCCCGAGGCGCAGGCAAGCCTCGGATGTCAGCTGCCCAGCCAAGCCTCGGATGATGGCTGCCCAGCTGCCCAGGGTTGCCCGAGGCTCAGGTAACCAGGCCCAGCCGAGGCTTATGCTGCCAGTAGTGGCAGCAGCAGAGGTGTGCTGGGGTGTCACCTTTCCCCTGATCGCCAGGTCGCCTCCGCCCCTGAGGGCTCCCGGACTGTGAGAGGGGGCAGGCTGGGCTGAGGGAACCCCCCTTCCAGTACAATATAAAAAGCAGTATACTATCACTTAGTAGTAGACACTGGAAGATTAGAGATGCATATTATAAATCATAAAGCAATCAATAAAATGATAAAACAAAAGAATATAGCTAATAAGCCAACAAAGGAGATAAAAAATGAATCATAATTTACTTAACTAATAAAAAGAAGGCAAAAAAAGACAGAGAGGGGAAAATGGAAACTGAGAACAGATAAGCCAAATAGAACACAGAGCAAGATCACAGACTCAAACTTAACCAAATCAATATGACATTAAATGTACATTATTCAGATCTCTATAACTAGTTATAGGTCTGAATCGAAACAGAACAATTACAAATAAGGAGATTGGATCAGTGATCAAAAAGCTTCCAACAGAATAAAGTCCAGAACCAAATAACTTCAATGATTTTTTTTCCCTTTTATTTTATTGATTTTTAGAGAGACAGGAAAGGAGAGCGGGAGGGAGAGAGAACATCAATGTAAGAGTGTATCATCAATCGGCTGCGTCCTGCACGTCCCCTACTGGGGATCTGGCCTGCAACCCGGACATGTGCCCTTACCAAGAATGGAACCAGCATCTTTTTTGCTTGGGACAATGCCCAACTGGGCCACACTGGCCAGGGCTCACTGGTGAATTTTTAAAAGAATACATACCAGAAAACCAAGATGGCAACATAGGTAAACACCTATACTTGCTGCCTCTCACAACCACATCAAAATGACAACTAAAAGGCAGAACAACTAGCACTCAGAACTGCAGGAAAGCTGGCTGAGTGGAAGTTCCACAACTAGAGAGGTGAAGAAAGCACATTGAGACTGGTAAGAGGTGCAGAGGCACGGAAAGTGGTGGCACCTGGATGTGCTGCTCTTTTAATTGGGAGGGAGATACAAGCTCCCGCTTGCTCTGAACTCCAGTTCCAGGCGAGATTCTGGGGGACCCAGACACATACGGGGAGAAACTGGACTGTCTGGCATTGGGACAGGAACATGAGGGCGGCTTTCTCTCAGAGGTACTTGCAGCGATCATTGTTCCTGCCCAGGGACCTCTCCGGTGCAGGGCTGACTGGCAGCCATTGCTGCCTGCTCCATCCAGGTGATTCCCAGAGACCCCACCCCACCCAATTTACAAACCCACCCAAGCTGTGTGCATCAGCTTTTGCATATGAATGGCCTGTCCTTTCTCCACCTAAAACCTGTCAAACTGCAGCTGGGTCAGAGAGCCCCAGAGCTTCCAAAACAGTGGTTCTCAACCTTGGCTGCACATTAGAATCACCTGGGAATCTTTTTAAAATCCTGATTTCTGGGCCTCCATCCTCCGGAAATTCTGTTTCTTTGTTATGGGGTGGG
>NW_005871070.1:3696299-3708741 GCF_000147115.1 Myotis lucifugus | reverse complement strand
TGATTCTAATGTGCAGCCAAGGTTGAGAACCACTGTTCCAAAAGAAGGCCCAAGGCCTGGCAGCAGCAGCCTGCCTTGCTTCACAGCTGGGCCTCGTCTGGGCACTTCCAAACCCCATACAAAGTGGAGGAATCTGCAGATCTCTCTGTAGCTCCTGCTGGGTGGCCCCAGGCAGTGGCTGACCTTGCACCTCCTTGAAGATCCAAGAGCCAGTGTACCCAGTGGTCAGAGCGAGACCATTCCGGATTATAACTCTTCACATCCATAAGAGACACACTCAAGGGGCAGACTCAGTGAGCACCAAAGCCCCACTGAAGCAAGTCCTACCCCATAAGGGTGTCTCCTGTGCAACAGATCTTCCAGTGTAGACAAAGCTGGTCATCACAGCCAATTGGCCTGGAAGTCAATTCTTCCCAGTGATACCAACAGCAATCAAGGCTTAACTACAACAAGACTGTGCACACAGCCCACAAAGGGGTGCACCAAGAGCGTCCACCTCAGGTGACTGGGGACACTGAGTCACTGGGCTCTATAGGACACCACCACACAAGGTCACTCTATCAACTCAAGGAGACATAGTAGGTACCCAGTACATAGAAACAAACACAGGGAAGCAGTCAAAATGGGGAGACAAAAGAACATGTCACAAAGAAAGAAATGGATGAAAGCAAAATACTGGATATAGAGTTCAAAACCACAGTTATAAGGTTACTCAAGAATCTTCTAGAAACCTCCGAGAAATTTAGTGAGACCCTCAAGGATATGAAAAAGGACCAATCAGAAATTAAGCATACACTGACTGAAATAAAGAATAATATACAGAGATCCAACAGAAGACTAGAGGATCCCAAGAATCAAGTTAAAGATTTGAAATATGAAGAAGCAAAAAAACACCCAAATGGAAAAGAAAAAAGAAAAAAGAATCCAAAAATATGAAGATAGTGTAAGGAGACTCTGGGACAACTTCAAGCGTACCAACATCTGAATTATAGGGGTGCCAGAAGAAGAGAGAGAGCAAGATATTAAAAACCTATTTGAAGAAATAATGACAGAAAACTTCCCCTAACTGGTGAAAGAAATAAACTTACAAGTCCAGGAAGCGCAGAGAACCCCAACCAAGAGGAATCCAAAGAGGACCACACCAAGACACATCCTAATTAAAATGCCAAGGGCAAAAGACAAAGAGAGAATCTTAAAAGCAGCAAGAGAAAAACAGTTAGTTACCTACAAGGGAGTACCCATACAACTGCCAGCTGATTTCTCAACCGAAACTATGCAGGCCAGATGGGAGTGGCAAGAAATATACAAAGTGATGAATAGCAAGAACCTACAACCAAGATTACTCTACCCAGCAAAGCTATCATTCAGAATTGAAGGTCAGATAAAGAGCTTCACAGATAAGAAAAAGCTAAAGGAGTTCATCACCATCAAACCAGTATTATATGAAATGCTGAAGGGTATCTCTAAGAAGAGGAAGAAGAAGAAAAGAGTAAAGATAAAAAATTATGAACAACAAAGTGACAACAAATACATATCTATCAACAAGTGAATCTAAAAATCAAATGAATAAAAAACCCGATGAACAGAACAGACTGGTGAATGTAATAGAATCAGGGGCATGGAAAGGAAGCAGACTGACAATTCTCGGGGGGAAGGAGTTGTGGGGGGTGCAGGAAGAGATTGGACAAAGAGCTTACACCTATGGACCAGGTCAGTGGGGGGAGGGGGGAGGGGAAGGCCTAGAGTGGGGTGGGAACCAGGTGGAGGGGAACTATGGGGGGGCAGGGGGGAAGAGGACTATCTATAATAATCTGAACAATAAAGATTTTTTAAAAATACAAGAATACATACCAATCCTTCTCAAGCTCTTCCATATAACAGAAGAACAGGAACACTTCCAATCTCATTTTACAAGGTTAACATTACTCTCATAACAAAACAAACAAGGACACTACAAGAAAAAATTACGATATCCCTGAAGAACACAGATGTAAAAATTCTCAACAAAATGTCAGCAACCAAAGTCAACAATACATTAAAAGGATCATAACCATGACTAGGTGGCATTAATTCCAGGCATGCAAGGATGGTTTAAAATCCACAAATGAATCAATTTAACACATTAACAAAATGAAAATCAAAATCCTAGTAGGTACAGAAAAAGCATTTCACAAAATTCAACATCCATTCCTAATAGAAACTCTCAACAATGGCATTTTTCACAGAAATAGGTAAAAACAATTTTAAAATTTGTGTAGAACCACAAAAGATCCCAAATAACAATGCAATCTTGAGAAAGAACAAAGGGGTTGGCATCACACTCTCTGATTCAAACTGTATTACAAAACTATAGTAATCAAAGCAGTATAATATTGGCATAAACTAATTGGTATAAATAGAACAGAATAGAGAGCCCAGACAAAAACCTATGCATAAATGGCCAATTGATTTATGACAAAGGAGCAAGAATACACAACAGAGAGAGGACAGACAGTCTCATCAATAAATGGGGTTGGGAAAACTGGATATCTACATGCAAAAGAATAAAACTAGACCCCTATCTTATACCATATACAAAAATTAACTGAACGTGAATTAACAACTTGAATGTAAGACCTGAAACCATAAAATTCCTAAAAGAAAAAAATGGGCAGCAAGCTTCTTGACATTAGTCTTGAAGATGATTTTTTTAAATCTGAAAACCAAAGCAAAGCGACAAAAGCAATAAACAAACAAGTGGGATTACATGAAATTTTAAAAGCTTCTGCACAGCAAAGAAAACCATGAACAAAATGAAAAGGCAACTGACTGAATGGGAGAAACTATTTGCAAATCATCCTATATAATAAAAGGCTAATATGCAAATGACCGAATGGTGGAATAACTGGTCACTATGATGTGCACTGACCACCAGGGGGCAGACACTCAATGCAGGAGCTGCCCCCTGGTGGTCAGTGTGCTCCCACAGGGGGAGCGCAGCTCAGCCAGAAGCCGGGCTCATGGCTGGCGAGCATGGTGGCAGCGGTGGGAGTCTCTCCCGCCTCCGTAGCAATGCTAAGGATGGGCCTAAGCCAGTTTCAGGAATTCAGAAACAGCAAAGCGACATTAGCCTTTGTTAAAAAACCTCTCAATGCTACTGTAACAGAATTAAATTTTTCTTCCTTTAATATTGACATTGGCAACTTTGAAATGCAATTACTGGATTTAAAAAACAAAGAACTGTGGAGCTCAAAATTTGAACGTCTTTGTGCTGATATAGAAATATTGGAGAAAAACAAATGTGAACTTAGTTCACAGCACAAGTGGTCTGCTTTGAAAGACCTGGAGAAGGAAGATATGTTGATTTTTAACACCTGGAATAGTATTCCTGACTCATATAATCAACTGAAAAAACTAGCGTTTGCTGTTCTTTCCTTATTTGGATCTACATATTTATGCGAAAATCATTTTCAAGCATGAACCTTATCAAGAGTAAATTGAGAAGTCGTCTTATTGATGAGAACCTGGAATCATGCCTAAAATTAAAAACAACAACATACAAACCTGACTTACCCAAACTTTCCAAGGAGATGCAAGGCCATTGTTCACATTAGTGTTTGTCAGTCATTGTCATGATTTAATTTTATGGATATTGTAAGGTAAATTGTAAGGAATTTAATTTTGTCAATAAATAATATCAATATTAAGTATGATATCAAGTTTTATTCAACGTACCTATAGTTTAACTAAGACTTAAAACTTTAAGTAAAGTTTATTAAGTTAATTTCAGGGAACGTTGTGGAGTGAAAGAAGATGTAGTGTCGAGGATTGAGAAAGGTATGTTGAGATGGTTTGGACATATAGAGAGGATGAACGAAAGGAGATAGACGAAACAAGTACACAAGACAAGTGTGGATGGGAGAGTTGGAAGGGGTCGACCTCAGCGATCGTACCTCAATCAGATTGAGGACGTTTTTAGCAAAGGCCAGCTTAGGAGTACCCTAATTAAGTTAATAACAATGTACCTACCTATATAGTTTAAGTTTAAAAAATTTGGCTCTCAGACGAAATTTCAATTGTTGTACTGTTGATATTTGGCTCTGTTGACATCAGTCAGACATCCCCCCAGGGCTCCTGGACTGCAAGAGGGCGCAGGCCAGGCTGAGGGACCCATCCCCCAAGTGCATGAACTTCATGCACTGGGCCTCTAGTATATCTAATAAGGAGTTAATGCCCACAATATATAAAGAATTCATACAACTTTATAGCAAAATAATAAACAATCCAACTAAAAAATGGTGAATTATTACAAACACTTAAGGAAAAATAATACCAATTCTATGTGAACACTTTCAGAAAATTTAAAAAGAACACTTACAGGAATTAAAAATGGTGACGGAGTAAGTGGATGCTACACAGACATGCTCTAAGGACCAAACTGGAAATCCAACTAAAATACAAAAATAAACAAAGAAGCCAACCCATCCTGAATAATCAACTGAAGACTAGCTGGAGAGAACCCTGATAATCAAGGATGGAAAGTGGAGACTGCATGGAGAGTGGTAGGCAGGGCAGAGGCGAGAAAGGGCTGGCTGGGCTCCCACAGACAGCAGCAGAAGTTCTGGAGAGTTATCTCAGCTTAGGGGGTTTGCCACTAAGAACTCTGGGCTCTAAACCCTAGCTGGGGCCCCCAGCAGAGAGCACCAGAACTGAGAAAGGTGCCCACATAACACCTGGCTACGAAACGCAGCAGGGTTGCTGTCTGCCAAGGAGACAGCTGGAAATGCAGACACCCTCTTACAGGGCCAACACACAAAATTTCGTGTGCAGTCACTCACCTTGGGTTCTGGTAGAGGGAGGGCAGAGTGGACTGGAGTCATGTGAGCAAAAGCCAGGGTTGGGGGCTCTTGGGTTTGAGCTCAGAAGGTAGACACCCCGGTTTCCTGTGCTGAGTGATTCCCTCACGCTGCACAGGACATCATTCCCAGGCAGACTTTTGCTATCCAGGTTTTTGTGAAGAGGGAAGACAGTTGGCCCACCCTATTAGAAAACCCCTTTCCCCACCTTGTGGAGTTTCTGAGGGCCATTAAGAGACTGACACTTTCCCAACCAAGTCATCAATCACCCTTAGGTAATTTGTACTGGGAAGACCCAACATATGAACCTCCTCATGAGATGTCTCTGAAGTATTCTCCCACAAAAAAATGTTTGACTCACATTTAATCAAGCCTCCAAGCCTAACTTTCATTTTAAGGGAAATACAGACTTAAAAGTAAAAATTAAAGGACACAATTAGAAAGCAATTAGGCAAACAAAGAATGTACAACTTTCTGTAAGGCACCTACCCAGGACTCTTCAAAAGGCAATGTCATAAATCAAAACCAAGCAGAAGTTAAGATGGAAGATTTTCTAGAATCTATAGACCTTGATTAGATCCTGGGGGAAACTGCATAGAAATCCTTAGGGGACAGTTGGAAAAGATTGTCTTGTATATTAGTTGTGATTGTAGAATGCTTTTTACTTTTGTAGGTATGATAGTGGCATTGTGGTTATGTAGGAAATTGCCATTCTTAAGAGACTCATGTTGAAGTATTTAGGGATTATGATATCATATTGACAACTTATTTTGAAAACGTGTATGCATCAGTTTGTGTCTGTGTAGGGTGGAGAGAGAGAGGAGAGAAAGGAAATGTAAAACATTGTGGCTCTATTCTTTAAACAATTTTAAGTGTTTTAAATTTTTCACAATAAAAAATAAAACATTTTGGTAAAATTTAAAAAAAGAGAAACTGAAAACAATTAGCCCCCAGGCAAAAGCAATTGCCCCACCCTGTTGAAAAAAACTCTTACCACACCTGTGGACAATTACCTGAGGGCTACTCAAGACGAAATCCTATTAGTCTGTAGGCAGAGGGAGTACCTGGAGGCTTTGAGTCTTTGCCTGATCTAATTAGTCAGAATCAGCATTTAAAACTGTCCTGCACTAGAGACTGGGAGGCGTAGCAGATCTACCTTATACACAGTCACAAACCCAAACAGGCAGCCAAAATGAAGAGACAAAAAAACAAAAAGACCCCAAATGTCCTACTCGGTTCAGCTCAGTGGATAGAGCATTGGCCTGCGGACTGAAGGGTCCCGGGTTTGATTCCGGTCAAGGGCACATGCCCGGGTTGCAGGCTCAATCCCACTGTGGGGAGTGCAAAAGGCAGCTGATCAATGATTCTCTGTCATTATTGATGTTTCTATCTCTCTCTCCCTCTTCCTTCCTCTCTGAAATCAATAAAAATATACTTTAAAAGAAATTTTAAAAAAACAACAATCCCCAAATGAAAAAACAAGAGAATTCTCCAGAAGAAGAGATAACTGAAATGGAGATAAGAAATGTACCAGACATAGCGAGTTCAGAACAATGATGACAAAGACACTCAACACCATGAGAAAAGACATAGTAACTATGAAGAATGAAATAGCACTAATAAAGAACACAGTGGAAGGAATACACAGCAGATTAGGGGAAGCCAAGGAAAGGATCAGTGAATCAGAAGATATGACAGAAAAAAATCACGCAATCAGAGAACCAAAAAGAAAAACAATTAAAAAACAGGAGGACAGCTTAAGGGAACTGTGGGACATGAACTGTAACAATATTCACACAATAGATGTACCAGAGGAGAAGAAAGTGAGCAAGAGATAGAGAACATTTGAAGAAATAATGGCAGAAAACTTCCACAACCTGGTGAAAGAAAAAGTCACACAAGTACAAAGGCACAGAGAGTCTCAAGCAAGAAGAACCCAAACAGGCCCATGCCTAGACACATCTTAATTAAAATGCCAAAAAGCAAAGACCTGCTGGGGGCTAGCCCCAGCAGTCCAGGGGTTCCCAAAGGTGTGGACGGAGTCGGCGAAGAAAGTTTTACACAGAGACAGCGTTCAGAACTCTCCAGCTTTCCTTAGTCTCCGTGGATCTTCCCTGTGCCTGGCTGAGGCCACAGAGAAAACGGAGATATCCCAAGGCAAGCTGAGCCTTCATCCCACAGCGAGAGGCAAACAAGGTAGTGGTCCCCACAGCCACACAGTTCTTGTGAGTTTCACCTGTCCTGACCATAGCTACACTTTCCGCACTTCCCTCAGCCCATCAGCCCCCCAGACAAGATCCAGAGAGCCCCACAAGGTCAAGCCCAATCATGCCAAGAGGACTGTGCCCTCCAAGCTGGGAACTGCCCGTGACCTTACCAACAGGTCAGTCCAAGGCTCAACCCCATATCAGCTCCCCACAAAGACCCAGAGAGAATCTTAAAGGTAGCAAGAGAAAAGCAAACTGTTAACTACAAAGGAGTTCCCACATAAGGCTGACACCTGATTTCTCATCAGAAACTCAACAGGCAGAGGAACTGGCATGAAGTACTCTAGGTAATAAAAAGCAAGGATCTGAAACCAAGATTACTATATCGAGGTAAGATATCATTCAAAATAGATGGTAAAATAAAGAGCTTCACTGATTTTTTTTTAAAGGGTTAAATGAATTTATCACCACCAAACCAGCAGTGCAAGAAATGCTAAAGGGACTGCTGTAATGAGAAGAAAAAATAGAGAAAGATGGGCATACAAAATTAAAATGGCAATCATTAAGAACCTATCAATAATAACCTTAAATGGTAATGTAGACTGGGCTAGCTATTATGGAAAACAGTATGGAGTTTCCTCAAAAAATTAAATATGGAACAGCTATTTGACCAAGTGATCTCACTTCTAGGATTAAACCCTAAGAAACCCGAAACACCAATCAGAAAGAAGGTATGGCCAGCAGGGCGTGGCTCTGGTTGAGCATAAATCTATGAACCAGGAGGTCAGTTTGATTCCTGGTTAGGCTAGATCCCTGGTGTTGGGCTCCCAGTGTGGAGCATAGGAGGCAGCCAATCAATGATTCTCTCTCATCATTGATGTTTCCCTCCCTCTCCCTTTCCTCTCTAAAATCAATAAAAATATATTTTTTAAAAAGAAGAAAGGAAAAGAAAGAAGGTATGCACCCCTATGTTCATAGCAGCACAATTTACAATAGCTAAGATCTGTAAACAGCCTAAGTGCCCATCAATAGATGGGTGGATAAAAAAGCTGTGGTACATTTATACCATGGAATACTATGCAGCAGTAAAAAAAAAAAAAAAAAAAAAAAAAAAAAATCTCTTACTCTTTGAAACAGCATGGAGGGACCTGGAGAGTATTATGCTAAGCCAGTGGTTCTCAACCTTCTGGCCCTTTAAATACAGTTCCTCATGTTGTGACCCAACCATAAAATTATTTTCGTTGCTACTTCATAACTGTAATGATGCTACTGTTATGAATCGTAATATAAATATCTGATATACAGGATGGTCTTAGGCGACCCCTGTAAGAGGGTCGTTCGACCGCCAAAGGGGTCGTGACCCACAGGTTGAGAACCGCTGTCTAAGCAAAATATGCCAATCAGAGAAAAACAAGTATCACATGATCTCATTCATATGTGGAATCTAATGAACAAAATAAAGTGATGAACAAAATAGATCCAGAGACATAGAAGCATAGAACAGACTGTGGAATCTCAGAGGAAAGGCGGGGGAGGTAGGGTGGGGAGAAGTGATCGAAGAACTTGTATGCATACATGCATGATCCATGGACACAGACAATAGAGTGGTGGAGACCTGGGGTTGGGGAGGAGGCGAGAGGGAGGAGTGGGAGGGGTGGAGGGCAGAGGGTTAGAAGTAGTCAATGGGGGAGGGGAAAGGGGACATGTAATACTTTCAACAATAAAGATTTAATTTTAAAAAAAAGAACCCTTATAATATTGTAAGGCTAACATTACCTGGTATCAAACAAAACAAAACAAAAAAAATCACAGGAAAATTACAGACTAATATCTCTCAAGAATATAAAAATGTAAACAATAAACAAAATTTTAGCAAATCAAATCCAACAATATATAACAATACACACAGGACCACTGAGCTTACTCCCAAGATTGCAGAGTTGAGTAAACATTTGAAAGTCAATGACTGTAATACATCATATCAACAAATGAAAAAAGAAAAAAAAAATCTTTCCATCTCTACAAAAGAAAAGTATTTGCCAAATTTAACATCCATTCCTGATGAAAAGTTTCAGCAAACTAGGAATGGAATGAAATGTTTTCAACATGATAAAGGCTATCTATGAAAAACCTATAGTTATATTGTATAGTAAAAAATTGATTGCTTAACCAAGATAAAAAAACAAGACAAGGATATCCACTCTCACCACTTCTATTTTACACTTTACTAGAGGTTCTAGTGAGTTCAAAAGGCAATAAAAAGAAATAAAGGAAAGGAAGATTACAAAGGAAGAAGCAAAACAGTCTTTATTCACAAATGAGATTGTCTATGTAAAAAATACAATGGAATCTACAAAAAGCTAATAGAACTAATGAGTTAATAAAGTTTTTAAAATACAAGGTTCATGGGCATAGGATATGAAAAAAGAATTAATTAACTTTTCCAGCAGTCATAATTGGTGATAGTAAAACCAGCATTGTAATCTGATATTGTGTGTATAATGTGGGATAAAAAAATATACAGATCATGTATCACAGAAATATACACTTGAAACCTACATAATCTTATTAACCAATGTTACCCCAATAAATTTAATTTTTTTAAAAAGATACAAGGCTTAATATACAAAAATCAATTGTATTTCCTTACACTAGCAACAATCAGACACAAATATAAAGATATCATCATTTACAAGAGCATCAAAAGTAGAAAATAACCCTAACTGGTATGGCTCAGTGGATAGAGCGTAGGCCTGCAGACTGAAGGCTCCCAGGTTCGATTCCAGTCAAGGGCATGTACCT
Source organism: Myotis lucifugus (assembly GCF_000147115.1). Classification (NCBI taxonomy): domain Eukaryota; kingdom Metazoa; phylum Chordata; class Mammalia; order Chiroptera; family Vespertilionidae; genus Myotis; species Myotis lucifugus. Next base: position 3,698,897 of record NW_005871070.1, on the reverse strand, counting down.
TGGTTGGGGGCACAACCCCAGTAGGGGGTGTGCAGGAGGCAGCTGATTGATGTTTCTCTCTCATCGATGTTTCTAACTCTCTATCCCTTTCCCTTCCTCTCTATAAAAAATCAATAAAGTATATATTAAAAAAAATTTTTTTTAAAGTAGAAAATATTTAGGAATAAGTAACAAAAAGACCTGTACATTAAAAACTACAAAACACTAATAGAGAAATTAAAGAAGCCCTATATAAATGGAGAAACATACCTTGTTCATGAGTCGGAGATTTTAATATTGTTGTTAACTTTTCCAAATTGACCTACAGATTCACCATAATCCCAATCAAAATCCCAGCAGGAAAATTTATCTTATTTATTTTAGAAATTGACAAGCTACATCTTAAAATTCATATGGGAATGTAAATGACATGGCATACTGCCCCCCCGCCCCCCAAAAAAAAACACCTTTGAAAAGGAAGAGCAAAGTTGAAGGGATTTCAAGATTTACTATCAAGTCACAATAAATTTAAAAAACCATTGTGGTACTAGCAATAACACAAATAGATCACAGGAACAAAATAAGAGTCCAAAAATAGATCCACACATACAAGTCAACTGAGTTTTGGAAAAACTACAAAGGCAATTCAATGGTAAGACAGAGCAGTCTTTTTCAACAAATGGTGCTGGAACGATAGGATATCCATGTGCAAAAAAATAAACTTCAATCCATATCTCAAACCATATTTACAAAGTTAACTAAAGAAGGATCATAGACCAGTGGTTCCCAAACTTATTTGGCCTACCGCCCCCTTTCCAGAAAAAATATTACTCAGCCCCTGGAAATTAATTTTTTTTTTAAATTTTAATAGCAGTTACTCATCGCCCCTAAATGCACCTGTGGCCATCACCGCCCCCCTGGATCGCTGCAGCGCCCCACCGGGGGGCGGTAGCGCCCACTTTGGGAATCACTGATCATAGACCAAAATATAAATCATAAAATTATAAATCTGCTAAAAGAAATCATAAAAGAAAATCTTTGTGACCTTGGGTTAGATAAAGATTTTTAGATACAACACCAAAAGTATGAACCATAAAAGAAAAGTTTGATTATATGGAATTAAAAGTAAGAATTCCTCCTCCTTCAAAGAAAATGTTAGGAAAATTAAAAGACAATTCAAAGCTGGGGAAAAAATCTGATAAAATACTTTTATCCAGAATACAAAGAATTTTCACACCTGAATAAGGAAACAAACAATTTAAAAATAGGTAAAAGATTTGAGCAGACACTTCATCAAAGAGATTATACAGTGATAAAAAAGCACATGAAAAGAAGCTCAATGTTATTAGATATCAGGGAAATACGAATTATAACCACTACATAGTTCTTATAGTGGCTGAAATTAAGAAGACTGGCAACAAGAAGTGGGGTTGGTGCATTTGTAGAGAAAATGGTACTCTCCATACACTGCTGCTGATGATGATTAAGGGCTAGCTAGCTTAATTAGGCAGAAGACAGGAAGAGGGGGTCCAGGGAGGATAGAGGCATTTCTGGCCTGAGCAATTAAAAGCAGCCCTGACCTGAGCAGCTGGGAGAGCCATAAGGGAGATTAAAAGCAACTCCAATCTGAACAGATAAGATGGATATGTGAAGAGCAGAAATAGCTCCAAGACTTTGAAACTAATACTATGTAACAAAATGACCAATGAGGAAAGCACAGGGGTCCTAAATTGAGGAAGGGTCCAATTAGAAAGGGTCAGGTTCAGACAAAGAACTACAGCCTTTATAAAGCCAGAGACAAAGAGATTTACAGATTTTTTAGATTTAGATTTTTCCCACTAGAGAGAGAGAGCAGGCTTTTCCCATTTGGGGGCCCTTTTTCAGGGCATCCCCTTTGGGGACACCCCTGCCCAGATGGAGTTTGTATATGCTTCCAATAAACTTATACATTTTTATTTTTTAAATCTGTTAGTTAGTTCTCGAATTTATTCTTCAACTTTGTTGGACAAGGACCCACGAGAAGAAGTCTGCACCCCAAACCGCATGTTTCAATGACAATGTAAAATGGTAAAAAACAGTATGGCAGTTTCTTTAAAAAGTTAAGCAAACAACTGCCACATGATTTCAGCCATTCCATTCCTAGGTATTTATCTAAAAGAGAAGAAACCGTGCTATACAGGTATACCTCATAGGCACTTTATTTGCAATAGCTGAAGCTGAAACCCCACATGTCCATCAACAGGTGAATGGGTAATCAAGTTGTAGCATATTCATACAATGGACTACTACTCAGCAATAAAAGCTATGTGCTACTGACATACTTGACAACAATATTGATGAATTTCAAAAGAATAAGGCTGAATAAAAGAAATCACACAAAAATAAATATTGTATAAATACACACACACACACACACAAAATGCAAACTACTCTAGAGTGACAGCAGGTCAGTGACAGACCAGGGAAGAGAGTAGGTGCAAGTAGGGATGGAAGTAAGGGATTCCAAAGGGGCAAAAGTAAACTTTAGGGAGTTATTATTCTAATTGTCTGGATATGTTCCTAATCTTAATTGTCATGATGGCCTCACAAAGTATGTGTATATATATATGTATGTATGTG